>NC_142938.1:32761771-32781771 GCF_046866305.1 Octopus bimaculoides | reverse complement strand
ATGGGATCATAAATATTGTCATGAAGCAAAGGTTAAGCCTGTTTATTTTTCAGTAGAAAGTGTTTATAGCACAAGCAATAAAATAAAATTAGTCAAAATTGAAAATATTTAGATATCCTACTTGATTTTAAATATTTTTATTTTTAAGAAAAATTATACCTTCTCTAAGTACCTAGTACATTCTTGGCATTTGCTACCTTATGAGATCGCAACACCCAAAGATGGCCCTACTGCCTAAGATAACCACTGCACTAAAATATATATGGTAGGTTTTTTATCATTATTGCCGTTTATCCTCCTGGGAAGCTGTGTAGGTACCCTGTTTTTTATTCCAGGTTGAGCCTATTTTACTTCATGTCAATCTCTAAAGCTTTCAGTGAAAGCGAAAATTATCACCAGTTCTCTTTAACATCTTTCTAAATGATTCCACGACTTAGTTTACTCCAGAAATCAAAACTTTATAATCTTCAAACCATTTTCATCAGCCTAGTAAAAAACTCTAAACTATACAATGTCTGCTTAGAGTACTGCAGGAGTCATTTTATTTTGTGTAAATATGTACTCAACCGTTTAATTAGCATGGAATGTTTTTAATGAATTTTTGTTGTTTTCAGTTATCAACAATTTGATTGCAAAGCATTAATGGCATTTTTTCTTTATATATTTTTTTCCAGGAATTTTACAAAGAACCATTTTATGAGTCTTTTGAGGCTACCCCTTTACTGGCTGCTATCTTAACCTACCTCAGTTACAGCTTGCTAACAATTGTAGGTCACATTCGAGAATGGTTACAAATGGCTGGATTGCAGAAGTCCCACATGCTCAAGGAACCAAAACAAGATGTAATTATTAAATATATATTTTTATTAGTTTTAGTTGAGGCAATTTAGAATTTTCTTAACTTAAATACATATAATTTTAAAATAATAGTAGACTATAACAGCTGATATGTAATACTTTTAATTGGGTTTAACATTCTTTATTTAAAAACTTAAATTGTTTTTGTTTTATATATTACTAACAGTAGTACCTGGCATTACACGGGTCTCAATAAATTACCACTCAACTGCAGAAAGGAGAGGCCTTAAACTTGATAAAATATTTTGGGTCCTACCTTGGCTACCACGTTCATGCAATGCTCTTCTGATTTCAACACCTTACTCCTCAGCCTAGCGCAGATTAGAACCATACACTTGCGAATATGAAGCACATAGATAAACGTATAGGAAGAGAACAAGTTGAACAATTTCAGCGTTTCCTAAGAAGGAACCATTTGAGCGATAGATTGCTCCCAGTTGAAGGAGGTTAATGGTCAACAGTTGGAATGTCGCCTTCAAGAGGTTCATGCAACACGTAGCCGCCATGCATTTTGTAAATTGGTATCCTTTCCGTTGAATTGGTCACTTTAATGTTATGAATAAACATACTTGAGGTAATTGACTGTATAGAAGGCAGCAGAAATGTCCTCGAATATGCAATACCTAACCTGCCTTTCTGCTGGTCCGTTTTCTTCGCATTTTTATCTTGCAACTTCAACGAATTGCCACCTCTTTGCCATCATAGGAGCACCACACGAACGCCTTCCATTAACCCACAGAATGTCAAGAGGCAGGCGCCCTTTTCTGATTTTATGTTTGATATGGGAAAAAATAGTAAAAGTATTTGAGCGTACCCCATTATATGCATGCATGGTGATAATGTACCTACTTCAGCCTTGGCAAATACTTAGCACTTCGTTGTAGACAATGTTTCTTGTCTTTCCCCGACGTGTTAATGTGAACAGTCTGTCTCTACTGCCGACTCTGGAACATGCAATGTACAACTGGCCGTGGGTAAAGCATGGCTCTTCCAAGAGAATTCCGGCCACAGAAAGAGTTTGGCCCTGGGACTTGTTGACAGACATGGCGAAGCTGGGCTGGAGCGGGAATTGCAGTCTTCTGAAGGCGAAAGGTATATCTGCTCCCGATGGAGTAAGGGGAATCCTGGGAATGTATACATCCTCACCTTTTCGCATCAGGATAGGATGGTTGCCTTGATAACATGCTTCATCAATTCTTTTACAACCAGACATGTTCCATTGCACAGTCTGGGGGAGGCTCCAAATTGCACAGAAACATAACTGGAGTTCCAGCTTTAAGGCAGAGCAGATGTGGCGGTAGGCCCAGAGGGTCTAAAGAGTTGAGGAACTCCGTTGGGAAATTCACCGATTCATTTGCATCTACCATCGTATCTACAGATTTGTATGTGAAAGGAGCACCAGGAAGTGACAGCAACAGTTGATCATTGAGTTTTGTAACAGTCACGTTTTTCGGAGGCAACTCTGCTCTTTTAGACAGCCATTCATGATTGAGATAATTATCTTTTAAATGGGGAAACACTTTATCAGTGAGTTCAGGCACAGATGAAACGGTAATTGAGAACGTGTGGATGTCCATTTCCCCATCAGATTCAAGAGGCACTTTACCATCGCCAAGTTTCAGAATGTCACTTGCGAAGTTGGCCAATTTTTGGTCGCTGAGCAATCGAGCCCTCATGTTGATTGTCAGGGTCAGTAACCTGACATGGCCAGAGCAGAGATGACTTAAGGCATGCTTGAACCTCATCTGCTTGCGTGCCTTTGGGGATAATAGGAAGAATTTGCCTAAAGTCACCTGGAAGCAAAAGCATAGCACCTCCCATGGGGGCTTCGCAACCCCTGATATCCTGAAGGGTCTGTTTAATGCGTTGAAGGCTCCCTTGTAGGCCATAGTACACTTGTCCCACACAATAAGCTGACAGCATTTCAGCACTTGGCCTTGGTCAGAGTTCTTGCTTATATTGCAGGTAGGTGTTTCTGGCTTAGTTAAATTGAGGGGCAACTTAAAGGTGGAGTGTGCAGTTCTGCTGCCAGGCAGCAAAGTTGCAGCAGTCCCTGAAGATGCGACTGCAACTGCAATGCTCTTTTGCATCCAGACCTTCGCTAGGATGAGTTTCGTTAGAAAGGTTTTGCCTGTACCCCTTGGCGCATCAAGAAAAAAACCACCTTTCCTGTGGCACACATGATAAGTCACAATAGTATAAACATGCCGTTGATCCGGAAGAAGCTTTGGCTCAGTTTCTAGGACAAAATTGGCAAGGGCATCTGTATCGTAGGGCGTTTCTCGCAAAAGAGCTGTAGGAAGTAAATTTGACTCTGAACGCAGTGGTTTAGGCAGACCTAAATGAGGGTAAGTCATTCCCATCAAGTGATGCAACTGTATTTTCAATGTCGATCTAGACTTGATTGTATACCTCATCGCTTATACTTTCTATCCCAGGAAAAAGCATCGCCTGACATATGAAGTCCTCCGATAAGTCGTCTTTAAATTTGAGCCCACAAAGACAAAGGGGTGTTCAGTTCACAAATTTGCAGCATAACAGCAAATTGAGCTCGTAGACACTTAGGTGTCTGGGATGCAACAGCTTCAAATAACGTAGCCTCCCATTGCACATCGTCTTCCAGCAAACTGCGCTTGAGGCATGCTTCCCTGTAATTGCTGCAATCAGAGCCGAAGACAGTCCTTAAGTCATCAAACAACTGAGGCCCATGTACCTCATGTAACAGAAGGCGAAGGTAAAAGCACTCGTGTTGGCACGGATGTACAATGTAAACTCTCCCAAGACATGTAAACCATGTAAACTCTCCAAAGGTATCCATCAATGCCAGTTTGTGTTTCCTTCAGAAACTTTTTTGGAAACTTCTTGCATTAGATATTGTTGCTCAAGCAAGGGGAGCCTAAATTGAATCCGTGCCCACATGACTCATGGATCATGGTTGCCTTGACTATTTCAAAGAGATGTCTGTCAGTAGATGGGTTTGGAATCTCGGCAGAGATAATCTTGTCAATATCGTAGGGAGGTATTTTTACAGAGAGCCAGATTAGAATGTAAGCGTGTAGTAGGCCTCTCTCTTGCCATTCAACAGTATGCATATCGCATCTAACTGGGCCAAATATTTGCCCTCCCTAAAGAAGCTCCATTAGTTTGATAAGCTTCAACCGGAAGACTCGTGCTAGGGGGTCATGACAGTCTTTCGCATGCTGACCTGGAAACAATTCAGCTTCGATCTCCTTCCATGAAGGATTGCAGGTGAATGTAATGAAAAAATCAGGCCTGCCATAATGACGGATGTAAGTCATAGCATCTTGCGTTCTCTCATGCATATACTGCGGATTTCCAGTGAAGGAGGATAGCAGAATGCAGAGTTTGCCAACGCTATCTGGTGCTGCGTCATTGAATAGGGCATCTCACAAATGAATGTAGCTGTCTCAACGCAACTGCTTCTGGTGTGTTCTGATAAAACAGAACCTCTCTGATTCCATTTTGGTGCACACATCCACGGCAAACTGATGAAAAAGTTCTCTTGAACGGAGCATATGGTTGGAGTTGTCAAGAGTAAAAATTCATGCAAGAAACTGTTTTGGTGGTTATGCAATCCAAATTGTCTGACTTGCGCTGATGAATTCCAAACTGGTAGCCGTCCTCTCCTCTCACAAAGAGCAGTGGGTATTGCAAGGCGTCATAAGATCTGTGCGTCTCGCATATACGGTGAAGGGTGTTGCCTCTGCGTTTAAGGACAATGTCTCGGTGGTTATATTGATTACCGTGAAGAAGGCCAGCTACTTTGTTTCATATAGAATTTGAAGCTTCTGGAGTGTTCACCCTATGGACGTTTTGAGGCATCTATGACAACGTTGAAATTTGATGAAGGAGCTGCCTCCAATGCATACTTGAAGCTTATAACGTAGCTGCTGAACATGTGAAGAATATCTTGCTGGTTTCGGATGATGTGGAGGTCTGTGCCAGGTGAAATTGAGTACCACATTGCTGCTTGTTTGTTGTGATTACCAACGAAGTAAAGTTGGAGAAATTGTGGGTCTTGGTTAGCGGCAGGTTCAAACAGTCCAATTCTATGGTATACTTGGCCTTGAACCTTAAATGTGGGCATGAATCCCCCTTCTCACACAACATTTGCTCTGAAAGATGTTATATGAAAGGCGCAATTGTACTTCCAGATGCAACTAAGAAAGTGCTTCGATTCAACCATATCATCTGTGAAGAGAAGCTTTAGCGGCTCTGGTGGGTCCTCAAGTTGAGGCAACCAGATATTTCCACCAGAGCAGCACAAACTGGATGGCTCCCCTGACCACTTTTTAGCAAAGCAAAATGAGCACATCTTTGATCTACTTCCAAGTGACATGTCTGGGTGGCCAGCATTATCAAAGGTGGAATTGTACTGGAATGCTTTTAAGACCCATTGTAAGGCCAACAGTTTCGAAACACCTTTCCTAAGGGCTTGCTGTCTGTCATCACTCTGAAGGCGATTATCATGGTCTTGTAACGTTTAGGAAGATCAAGCAGCAGCAGTGTTTGCAGCATCCATTGTCCGACGTCTGTGGCGCTGTTCCTCATTCTCCTCAGCATGTGCAGCTTAAGTGCATGTGGCATTAGTGGTTCAGTGACGTTTCCGCTGGCAACTTGCTTCAGAAGCTCTTGCAGCAGCTGTAGATGCAGCATTAGCAGATCGGTGGCTTCTTCGTTGGTCCTCTGTCTTTGAAGCTCAAGCAGCTGCCATTGAAGAAGCATTCGCAGTTAGGCGAGTTCTATGTTGGCCTTCTGTTTCTGTGACGCAAACAGTCTCAGTCACAACAGCATTGGCGGTTGACGTTTTCTTCGCTGAACTTCTGTCTCTGAAGCTCGAGCAGCTGCCATTGAAGAAGCATTCGCGGTTTGGCGAGTTCTGCGTTGGTTTTTGGTTTCTGCAGCAAGAGCAGTGGCAGATAAGATGACAATAGTGGTGAGGCGAGCGTTTCGCTGGTCGTCTGTTTCAAGAGCTCTTCTGGTGGCTGCACGTTCAGCAGCTTGTGACCAACAGAAGGATAAAGGCAAACCACTGACAGGATATGTAAGATTTTATGAAATAGGTATGCAGGTACGAAGCCATAAGCATGTCTTAATGGAGAGATATCTATAAGATGATTTAGTAGGAGTACGGGAAGCTGTGTTGCAGTGGGAGCAGGCAACGAATCAAATCACTTCACAAAGGGGCGATTAACATGTTTTCCACTATCTGCATTCGTAAGCGGATGTCAATCATAATTTGTTCTACGCTGGAATAAATGCATGAATGCAAATTGTCAACAGATAATGTCTAGCAGCTGTACTGTGAAGCCTGAGATAACGTTGCTTATTGATTCACGAAATAGAGGCGTTTGTTGAAAGTCCCTCTACCTATTTTTGCCAATGAGAGGTGGTACTTTATGGATGTGTTCCAACGATGTGAGGTGAAATGACAAGGAGCAACAGTAGATGTAATAACAATTTTGCCACTTACCAACTGCAACTGGAGTAAAGGAGGAAGGGATAGCTTTGAGAGGAGAAGTTGTAGTGAAAACGTTGGAGCAGATCGTGACTGGTGTTAGCGAAAACAAAAGGGGCTTTTAAGTAAGATGCAGTCATCGCTCACGAAAAGGCGAGAATAAACCAATGATGCAACACTATGCCATCGTAAGAGGATAAAAGCGGAGAGGGGTAAGCAGAACTGTTGGTGTGTTAGTAAAGAATGGCACCTAGTTGCTGCTTTGCGAGAAATGGTCAAGTACTTACTGAGTGTCTGAACAATATGGAGAAGAGTTGCCTTGTGCTGAGGCAGGAGAACAGGTGGTTCCTTTGGGGGAGGGGGTTGTGGTAGGAGACAAACAATGCGTGGAAGTAATTCGGGATGTCTGATGTTAGGTGGGCATCTGATAGCGATTTGAAGCACGATTGCAGAATGTGCATCAGTGCGGAAAATCAACGTAGGCTATTGTGTGAAAGTCGGATGAGATGGGTTAAATTTAGGTCTTGACGTGAGGGGTAAAAAGGCACGGTTACAAACGGCAGCAGGAAGAGAGGTGTGGAGTGTTGAAGCACAAATGAGGGGCGACAAACTGTAAAAATGAAGGGTTTCTGGGGCTGGGGGGAATTGGAGCTTATGTCGAGTGTAAAATAGAGCAGGGCGTTTATGGCTGCAGATGATGGTTTGACGGCTGTTTCAATCCAGTTAAGAGACCCACATAAGGACATGACTGATTGTAAGACCACGTCAGTAGGAAGTGAGTTTATGTATGAAAGTGAGGACTTTTCAAGCAAACAGTATGAGGCCATAATAGCAAGTTTACAATAACAGAATGGCAAGGTCACAAAAACAAAGTGAGGTTGTAGGTAGGTACTGACAAAGTATGAGAATAAGATATGGTGAGCATAACAAAGTCAAGTGTCCGTCATTGTATGCATGAGCAGGCGATATGCGTAAGAGTAAAGAAATAGCTGTTATAGTCGATCCCCAGCATAAATGAATCTGAATAATCTGGTGTTACATCAAATGCTGGACCAATAAACACGTTGATTAAGTGGTACGCAGCTTCATTGTGCTTCTGTAGTTCAGTTTCAGTCTTCTGGTCATCCGCTGAGTACTGTGACGCCATGAAACTCTTTGGGTCAAACTGCAAATGTGTACCAAGTTTGGTTGAAATTGGACGACTTTTTGAAAAAATTGATAATTATCAATAGAGTTTTTGCGAAAACCGAACATTGATGGAAGCAGTTGTTATGACTAAAACATTCCTCGGAACATACCTAATGCATATCTGAAATTTCAATCGAATTGGTCTGGTGGTTCAGCGGTTTGGCCCAGCTTCACCTGAAAGCACTTGTACAGGGAAACCGTAAACAGCGCAAAAATATAACTTTTTGAAAGACAGCTTGGATATTGATTTGATTCAAGAGGTTACCAAGGTTTAACAATGTCACATCCCAAACCATCTTTACTCAAGTGTAAGGCCTCACGTTTCCGCAGTTTCACGGTAATTTATTAAAACCCGTACAATGCCAGTTACTACTGCTAGTGAAATGGATGAAGGAAGTAGTAAGTACTTACCAGTAGCTTGTGCAGTACAGAGGCTGTTATTGCTTTAATTATCTCATGCTACACATAGTAATCGCTTTCATTTATTGCAATGGAAAGCCTCTGCCGGATGTTTACTGTTGTTGGCAGTGGCTATTTTGAGGTTACGTGGGGTCACAATCTGTGTGCACACCATTATGGAGATTAATTGTCTATGCATTGGAGAAGGAATGGGGTCAGTGTTCTGAGAAAAACAAATCAGGAGCTACCTCAACAATTGATGCTTCTTGGGTCAAACTTTTCTCTCAAGGTACTTACACTCTGTCGAGTATGCACACTGACGTTACACATCCATCGGAGCATACTGGCTTCATTTCTTGCGAGCTTACGCATGTCCTCAGCAGTCACGGCCCATGTTTCACTGCCATGTAGCTTGGCTGTTCGTACACATGCGTCATATAGTCTGCCTTTTACTCTGAGTGAGAGGCCCTTTGTCACCAGCAGAGGTAAGAGCTCTCTAAACTTTGCCCATGCTATTCTTATTCTAGCAGCTACACTTTCAATGCACCCTCCCCCGCTACAAACTTGGTCTCCTAGGTAGTGGAAGCTATCAACTACTTCTAGTTTTTCTCCCTGGAGTGTGGCAAAGGTTGTTTTCTGCACATTTTCAGTGTTTATAGCTCTTGAACATCTGCTACATACAAAAACTATCTTGCTAGTTAGCCTTCCTTTATATATATATATATATATATATACACACAAAGATGTAAAAATATATATAAATACATAGTGAAACTAATAGAAATGAAACTAATATGTATACATAGTGAAAGTATTAATGAAACTATTAAAACTGAAAGTATTATCTCACATTACAATAGAGATGTTATTGTTTAACTTTTGACACATAGTATGGAGATAAGAGATTGCTCCAAGCTTGCATTAGGCAAGAAGTTGAAAATATTTTGGCCCATGACATGCATGCACCCTAAGTGAGACGTGTAAAATTTGAATGAAATCGATCGAGTAGTATTTGTGGTTTAGTGATGCATACATAAGGACACAGACACATTCTCAGTTTTATATATATAGATCACTGTACTTGCTTTTATTAAATCATATTTGGTCAACCTTTACTTTTTCCTTCCAGTGTAATCTTTATATATTCATCTTATACAATATTTGCAATTTAATTCTATAAACACTTCAACAAAGAAATAGATAAATTAACTGTGTATTTTGATCTTAGTTTTGTTTTTTTCTATGCTTTTCCAGAGCAACTTCAAGGAAATCACTTGATAATATCTTTATACTACTTCTTATCAATGTGAAATTGGTATGAATTGTCAGATTTAAAAACCCATTAAAGCTGCTTCTAGGTTAGGGAAATCCGTCTGTAAGCAGGTTTTGTGGTTGTATCAGTCATTGCTCATTGAGTGTACGAAGGTGGACTGAGAAGTTCATAGATTGACTATGAAGGAGTGTTGCTTGAGCAGTGTAATACTACATGCATTAATTTCATTTCTTCTTAATAATTGCATTGTTTCTTTCCTGGTAAACTGACTGCTAACTGTGCAAAGAAGACTGCAAAAGTAACAAGTTGTGACTTGTCTTCAAGATGGACAAAATTTGGCATCATAGTTTTATCAAGTACCTGCTGATAAAGGGTTTAGCTGACATGATTGCTATATTCGAAGGTGACATTCCAGCTTTCTCAACAGTGCAAAAGCGCGCAGATGAATTTAGGAAGGAAAAGGAGTCTTAAAGAAGAGCTGACGTCTGGACATCCAGTAACTGTCACCTCAAGGAAAACATTGATCATGTTCACCACATGGTGATGGGTGACAGGCAATTGACTATAAATCAAATAGCCAATTCTATTACCATATCCCATGAGAGAGTTGAGAATATTCTGCACAATGAGCTTGGCTTGACAAAAGTTTCTTCTCAGTGGGTGTCATATCTTCTGACATTTAATCAAAAATGCACCAGGCTGGTCACATCACAGGAAAATCTGACATTTGAGGCAGATCCAGTTGGTTTCCTTAAACAGTTCTTACCCCAGGATGAGTGTTGGCTTCATCACTTAGAGCTAGAGATAAAGAGACAGTCTATGCAATGGAAACGCCCCTCCTCACCTGCTCCAAACAAGGCCAAAGTTGTTTCATCAGGGAAGGTGATGGCCTCAGCCTTTTGAAATGTAAAAGGCATTGTGTTCATTGACTATCTTCAGATGCACCACACCATCAATGGAGAGTTCTATGCCAACTTGCTGAGGCAGTTACTAGACCAAATGCCAATAAAAACTGATGAAAGGGATCCTGTTTCATCAGGACAATGCTCCAGCACTCAAGTCCTTGCTTTGAATGGCTGCTCTGTATGACTGTGACTTTGAACTGGTTGACCAGCTCCCCTATTCTCCTGATTGAACCCCATCTGTTCCCCAACATGAAAAAACACTTGACTGGGAACCAGTAACCTAGATGATGATGTCATATCTGCTGTTGATTACTTTTTTGACCACTTCAATGTAAGCTTATTCACGTATGGGATCGAAGCACTGCAACATTGATGAAAGAAATGTGCTGACCACAAGGGGAATTATGTTGAAAAATAAACCTCATATTGTCACATTATATGAGACTTTTTTGGTCAGCCTATAAACTTTTCAGCCAACCCATGTATGATGTCTTCAAAAATCAATAAATACATAGTTACAATGCATAGGTGTTTCATACAATTTTTGTTTTATAACCAATAAAAGGGGGTGTATATATATATATATATATATATATATATATAGGTTATACATGTCACAAATTAAGGCGAGCAAGTTGTATATCTGTAGTTTTTTTGTTTTTTTTTTTGGCATGTCAAGCTATATTGAATTAAATTGAAAAGTGGTTATTTTGCATCCTCAAAAGTTCAACATGTTTCTTAATATTTTCTCCAAATAACTTTTTTTTATATATATAATTTAGCTGCAGAAGAAAGGGCAGTTTCCATGACCTCTAAAGCTGATAGAAGGAAGGGAAGAAAATATGCTCAGGCTGGAGACCAGCTTGAATTGTTGCATTGGTGTGGTAATGTACCAGCTGGGGCTGGATTAAGTCTACCATCCAGGAACAGTATCCACTTTCCAAATTCTGCTCTTAAGTGTTTGGCCAATGCTATACTTTGGTAGCAGCTGGGTAACTTGAAGGTGTTAGCAAAAGATCTGAAATGTTGTTTGACCAAGTTCAAAGAATAACTTTGAATTTTTTACACACTCTTTCATAGTGAATTTACATTCTTTCTTTTTTTTCTTTTTTCCATTTTCCTCCTTTTAGGATTTTGTCCCTCTCTATCAGAGCTGGGAAAGTTTCTACACTAGAAACTTGTATCGAAGAATAAGTGATTGCTGGAATCGTCCTGTTTGTACAGCTCCAGGAGCAGAAATAGATGTCTTAGAACGAGAATCTCCTGATTTCGGTTGGAACTGGAAGTAAGGTTTTTGTTTTAATAGTGAATTGTTTTTTGAATTTTATGTACAAGGGTAGATAATGCTTAGAAGGTCTTATAGATATAATTGATAGCTTTTGTTAGCTTTTGCAACCTAATCAGTAGTGGAGGTGTGTACTTTGCAAATATGGTACCCAGACAAGGTGGAAAAAATTCAGGAATCTATTGCTTATACTGGTAATAAAGGGATTCTCTCTGAGTGAAGAATAGATTGATGTTGTATACAAAGTATGATGCTGCATGGTAGTGAGATGTTTATTTGGAGAGAAGAGAAATAAGTATTCTCTGTTGGAAGTGTAATGTTATCATGCATGAACAACATGGTACAAATAAGCTGAGAGCTAAACTAGGTGTAAAAGGAATCAGTTGCAGTGTTCTAGAATGAAGACTGTTGGTATAGACATTTGGTGCATATAACATATAACAGATAGGTAAAAAAAAATGCCAAAAGATGCAGAAGGAAACTGTGGAATAGGAATACTAAAGTAGACATTGACAGAAGTGGTAAAAGCTGATCTCATGATGTTGAACCTCATACTGGAGTTGACAAAAGAACATAAAAAAAGGTGAGATACTGTTGGAAAGGACCCCCCCCCCCCATCCCCCATAACCTGTAGAACACTGGAAAAGCAAATGTAAAAGTGATGTGTTTATATAATAATTACCTTTGTGATAAATAACTATGTAGAGTAGTAGTACAACTAATTGAATTAACATTGGTACATTTTTCATTTATGTTGATCTCACCACCTCTTAAAGAAATCAGTTTTGGCAAGCTAAAATAGCACTCAGCAGCATTACATATGTCAGTAACAGAATTTTGGCTGCAAACTTTGGTGGAAACCCTGGTACAACAGTCATTGTGCATTATGCCTCAGTTGAGGGTTCACAAGATGTAGAACAACACAACAACAGTCTTGCTGATGTAATTCGCTCAATACAAGCTCACATGATATTCTTACTTGGTGATTGTAACGCATACATAGGAACAAAAGATGGTTCTTTCACATTTCGTGTGCAAACAAACAACAATGACTACTTACTCCTGGACCTTGCATTAGAAACCAATGTGGTTATTACAGATACTCGGTTCCAAAAGGGAAAAGGCAAGGTATGGACTTATGTCTCACAGCCAAAAGTGGAGAAACTCTATTTGAAATGTTGAAACACAACAGCTTTGCAAGTTGTTATGGGGATGATAATAATAGAACACCCCTCCCACATGATGAGTGGTATGTGTCACAAATACTGTAACAACAGTGGTGACAAGGATTTAGCAAACTCATGAGGATTAAACAAACTTACAAGGAATTCCGAAACTCAGAAAAGTTTTTTGTGTGAATTTTATGGTATACAAAAGTGTAAAATTATGGAAGATTTGTTGGCCAGTTTGCTCTAGTTGTAAAAACAGCAACAACAACAGCAGCAGCAGCAGCTGCCGGAACAGCAACAACAATTACTACTGCAAGAACAACAACAGCAATTACTATTACAGCGATAACAACAACAATTACTATTACAACAACAAATGCTGTAATTAATGAATCGTAAATCTTCTAAAAATGCTGAAAAGATGTTCTTGTCAGATTATGTTGCAAACTTGATAACAAAATTTAAGTATGAACCAGACGAAGGAATTACCTTCGAGGTGTACTGTAGAAGGTATGAACAGATCTTCAATAAAGAGTGCAAAGATTGGGACAATGTTATGAAAATGCATCTAATCCTAAGAAACTGCCTGCAGTAGAACATGAACATTACAGCAATTAGGTACTCCTGGAAAACCGTCTGATATAAACTTTAGAAATACAATAGACATATTGTGTAAAATTTCTAGCAAGAAAAACTTGTTCAATACATGCTGGAAATGTTTGGACCTAGAAAAAAACAATGAGGAGGACTGTCACATATGCTGGTAGAGTTAAGAGAATGTGACAAGTTCAAACTGGATGAATTAATGCCAGATATATTCAAGATATATTCAGAGACTAACTGCAGAAAAAGTCAGTTCAGTCAAAGGTTCGAATGCAGCTGGGGGATTGAAACGAAAAATAATACATTTATTTCCAGATGTTTTCTTGGATGAACTGGGGTGCTGTATGAAAATGAAGGCAAAAATTGTAGTAAAACAAAGTGCAACACCTGTATCTATGCCAAAATGTAATGTACTGTTTGCAACACTAGAACAGGTAAATAAGGAACTTGAAAGCCTAAGAATAATTGAGAAGATGGACCACTCAGATTGGGAAACACCTACGGTCTATGTATAAAAAAAAGAAAAATAAGAGTTTGTGCAAACATTTTAAGCGAAATCGTGATGGCACCTGTACCAGTAGATCACTAAGAGCACCGTCCGAGCGTGGTTGTTGCCAGAGCACCAGCTGTCTGGCTTCCATGCCGGGGGCACGTAAATAGCACCATTTGAGCGTGATCATTAGCAACGTCGCTTTCCTGGCACATGAAAAGACATTCAAGCGAGTTTGTTGCCAGTACCACTGGACTGGCTCCTGTGCAGGTGGCATGTAAAATACACCATTTCGAGCGTGGCTGTTGCCAGTACCTCCTGACTGGCCTCCGTGCCGGTGGCACATAAAAGCACCCACTACACTCTCAGAGTGGTTGGCGTTAGGAAGGGCATCCAGCTGTAGAAACTCTGCCAAATCCGATTGGAGCCTGGTGTAGCCATCTGGTTCACCAGTCCTCAGTCAAATCATCCAACCCTTGCTAGCATGGAAAGCGGACGTTAACCATTTGAAGATATGGTAATTGCAACATTAAGATAAATAAAAAATGTAATGTAGAATGTAGTACATGAATTACTGGTGGCCCTTGAATGCATAAAATGAAATGTTGGAAAAGGACAAATTCATAACAAAAATGAAAAGAATACAGGGAAAGTAAATAGGAACAGGATTGGTGCAAAACAAAACCAAGACATGAATCTGTACTCGGTTTGTGATGTACTGATGTATGCACAGAGTAGTTATACCTGAAACACTGCAAAAGAAAATATTAAGGGAATTCCATGTTGGACCGCCTGCTTTTATGCGAAGCTACATGTACTGGCCAAAAATGGTGAAAGGCTGTAGAGGATGTGCCCTTGTGGCAAAATTATCATTGATAAAAAGTGAAGCTTGGCCAAAAGTAGATGTTCCATGGTTGAGACTACACATGAATTTCGCTGGACCATTAAACAGTTCATACTACTTAGTGGTAATAGATAGTTTCTCTAAATGGCCAGAAATTTGTAAGTGTAAAAATGCCATCCTCCTCAACTACAGCAAACTTTCTACATGAGCTGTTTGCAAGATTTGGCATCCCAGACACGATAGTGTCTGATAATGGAACACAATTTATATCTTTTGAGTTTTATAAGTTCTGTAAAACGTTCACTGTAGAACATGTAACTATTGTGCTATACCATCCCAGATCTAACAGACAAGCAGAACATTTTGTCAATACATTCTAGAGAGCTCCAAGGAAGTCAAATAAGTAAGTCACAGATGAGGTAGCTCTACAACAATTCATAAGAGTATATTTTGTGACACCAAATTCAAACACACCAGAAGAGCTGATGTTTGCATAGAAAATAAAATCAGTCTTTGACGCATTATTACCTGGTAAGAAAAGAAAAATTGTAATGGATAATACAGCAAGATATTTCAAAATGGGTGGGAATGTATTTGTTAAGGCATATAAGTACAGAAAACAAATTTGGGAAGATGGTGTGGTTACCAAACACGTAGGAAAATGCTATACTTGGTAAAAAGAAGATAAGGGGTATACAAGAGACACATTAACCAACTAAAAAAAAAGATTTGTTGAGAGCGAACCCAAGAGAATAGAAGAATCCAATGGAATGGTTATATGGCACTTTTCAAGTACCAATGCCATTGCAAATAATTGAACCCAGACACACAAGAAAAAGAAAATGTATGGAGTTCCTGGAAATTGATGCCAAATGAAATAATATTAAATTTGTAACTTTATGAAAAAAAAAAAAAATAGGGAGGTGGAGTGATGTAAAAAATTAATGTTAATCAAAAGAAAATTACACTCCCTAAGTAAAATTTAAAAGGGGAGATATTATGGTGATAATACTGGAACATCCCTCCCACGTGATTAGTATCTGCTAGTCATTACAAATACTGTGACTTTAAGAAGTCGGTTATAGTCGTGTCTTACTCATTTAGCTAACTATACTGCTATACGGGAGTGGATGTTATAACAGTCTGATGTTGGATTACAACACAAGTCTTGGTTCTGGCCACAGAATTTTATTAGGACAAATCAAACTGACCTTGCGTACACGTACAACACCTGAGAAAAAGCAAGTATATGACTGGTATATCCTGAAAAGTGATACAAATTTACAGTGTCATTGTAAAGAAATGATTTGCTGCACTACAAAATGGTTCAAAGTCAATAACTGACCTATATGAACATGTCATCACCACTAACAGGGAAGTGAAAGAACATGATACCAACAAAGAAGCACCATTCAATGAAAAGAGCATCAGCTGAACCAAAAGTTAACACAGCCAGGAAGAATGTGTAAAGAGCATTTAACTGCTATCGAGAATCCTAAAGAACACAGGCTGGAACTATAAGTTATCAAAGCCACTCTTCAAAATGCCTATGATACCATTGAGGAAGTGGAATTGGACTGCATGATTGATCAAATCAAGACAATAGATGCAAATTCATTGCACAGGGAAAGCTGGAAATTGATTAATCTGACAACCGCAAGGAAAGCAGCAAAGTCGGGCATCGTCCGTACAAACAGCTGAGAGGTGCATGTCTAAAAGTGGTATCAACACTGAAGTCAATTGCTCTTAAGGTCTCTCCTTGTAAGCAATGACAAGAGATTTAACCTGTTTTCAACAATCTCACATATAAAACCAGACCCCTTGATTTGGAAGAACATCAGAGTGCCAAGAGTAGACTGAAAGAGGGAAAAGCTGCTGGCCCAGATTGAATTCCCCCTGAAGTTATCAAGAGGTGCAATCTGGATGAAATAATACTGGTATCACAGGAATACTTAGAGAATGACTTTTTGATTTCTTATGGGGTAGGAATCAATCTGTTGCAAACAGTTTGTTTCTCTGCAAAGTCACCTTTAATAAGTGGTATACCTCAGGGCAAGGTTCTAGGACCATTATTGTTTATTATTGCTCTATCAGGTATAAGCTCACAAGTGCACTCAACCAACCTGGTAGTTATGCTAATAACACAAAGATATCCAAACTTCAGAAGGTGCTGTTACACTCCAAAAATGAGCTTAACCTCATTTATCAACAGGCAGATAAAAACAGTATAAAATTTAATGCATCAAAATTTTAGGTCCTTCATTACAGGGCAGGAATACACACAAATCACATTATTTGACACCAACTGATACAATGATTCAAAGTACTAAGGACACAAGACATAGGAGTACCTATGTCAAATGATGCATCTTTTATTAGCCACACCACCAAACTGACCTCTAAATGCAGGTATCTCATAGGATGGATCCTACAAACCATCATGACAAGAGAGCTAGTGGTTATGCTGACTCTATGGAAAAGCTTAGTTTTAAGTAGATTAGATTACTGCTCACAATTTTGGTCTCCAAACTGCTGTGGTCTCATGGAAAAAATTGAAAGGTTTAAAAGAACATTCACCAGTAAAATAAATTTGTTTAAAAGCCTGAATTACTGGCAATGCCTGAAAGCTCTGCATCTCTTTGAATGCCAAAGAGAGAGATTTACTCTCATATACATATGAAGATCCTGGAGGGGCATGTCCTAAACTTAAGCATCAGAAAGAATTTTAATGCACAAACTGTCAGCTTCCAAATATACCACCTTCAAAATCACAAGCAAAAACACTATATTGTACCAATCTGATATTTAGAGGTCCTTATTTGTTCTACTGCCTACCTAAAGAAATCAGAAATATAAAAGGGGAATTCACTGAAACATTTGATAAACTCCTAACAATGATACCAGACCAGCCAACCATTCAAGGATACACTCAGGGAATAGGATACACTGAGTCATAGACAAGCTTCCAGCCATAAAATGACAACAAAATTGAAAGAAGATAAAGGTGGTGCTCCAGCATGGCAACAGTCCTATGACTCAAACCATTAAAATAATAAAAGAATTATTAGTTTCTACTATATTATTAATCATTATTTTTTTTCTGATTGTCAATACTCAAAGGACACACACACATATGAGCTTACTTTCAAAACTGGTATAAGTGCATATTTGGTCAATTTCATGATAACCATCAAAACACAATCTGCAGACTTCTGGCTTCACACGTGAAATTTTTTTCAGTTAGACTGAGATAGATGCCATATAAACAGTAGGTGAATCTTAGTCTTCCAGTCAAAATCTGATATATTCAAATTGTTTTAAACAATTACTCAAAAGTCATTCCGATACATATATCTGGTTTTGAAAGAAAGCTCTTCATACACACACACACACACACACATACACACACATGTATTCATTTGACTGTGCAGGTAGCACATTAATAACACCTTTTGAGTGTGGCCGTCGCCAGTACTGCCTGACTTGCCCTCATGCCGGTGGCAACGTAAAAAGCACCCACTACACTCTCGGAGTGGTTGGCGTTAGGAAGGACATCTAGCTCTAGAAACTCCGCCAGATCAGATTAGAGCCTGGTGCAGCCATCTAGCTCGCCAGTCCTCAGTCAAACCGTCCAACCCATGCCAGCATGGAAAGCGGACATTAAACAATGATGATGATGATGATGAATAAGGTATCTTTGGCCTGATGAGTAGCTAGCAGAGTACCCTTTATTGAGTAATTACTACTTCCGAGGTTCTGCTAGCCAGGAAACATATGTAGCCTGGATTTTACCTACTAACTTCCTACACCTGGATACTTGGATCTTATCTTTACATATACAGTAATACCTCAGTTTTCAAACAATTCTGATCATGAATAAATCATGTTTTATTTATACACACACACACACATATACAGGGATTGGACAAAATAATGGAAATGCCTTAAAATTTCAAACAAATTTATTTTAATATGGGGTAGAACCACCTTTGGCAGTAATTACAGCTTAAATTCTACGAGATATGGACTTGTACAAAGTTTGAATTGTTTCCAAAGGAATTTTTGTCCATTCTTCAGCTAAAACAGTCTCCAGTTCTTGTAGTGATGATGGTGGAAGATATTGACTCCTCACTTGTTTTTCTAAAATGCACCATAAATATTCAATAATATTGAGATCGGGTGACTGTGGTGGCCAAATAAAATGTTCAACTTCACTAGAATGTTCTTCATGCCATTCAGTAACAACTTTAGCTGTGTGAATTGGTGCATTATCATCCTGAAAGATTGCGTTTCCCTCTAGAAACAGTTCCGCAACCATAGGATGAATTTGATCAGATAAAGTGCTTAAATAGTCTTGACTATTAATTCTGCCATGAAAGGAAACAATTGGGCCGGCAGATTTTCAAGATATAGCCTGCCAGATCATCACAGATCCTCCTCTATGTTTAACAGTTGGAAGAAGGCAGTCTGGGTCAAATGCTTCGGATCTATTTTAAAACGGGGGCCACATTTTTCATTAATGTTTTACGTAGTGTTTTTGGTACGGAAAGACTTTCAAACTTCATATACTTATCTATTTTGTGTTATAGAACAGAAAAATATTTTTGTATTCGAATTTATTTCATGTAAAAAATTGTCTTATTTCGATAATTTCAACCAATCACTAACAAGTATTCAGTTGTTTACATTTACTCCTTTGGCTGATTAAGCGATGTAAAGCGTATTTAATCTCCGTACCTTCGTTTTATTTGCTTTTTTCATTTTAAATTTGCTTTAACCCTAACCCTAACCCTAACCGTAGGGTTAGGGTTAATTGTTTCAGAATCATTTGTTTATGTAGTCGGCACTTAATGTATATCAGCTGAATGGACGTCAGTGATTGGTTGAAATTACAGAAATACGACAACTTTAACATGGAATAACTTATGGATTTCTTTTTTTTTAAAGAAGACTAAGAGAAAAAGATGTTTTATATGACACATTCTACCAGTGTTCCAAGTTTCAAAGTGTTTCGTTAATGAAAAATGTGGCCCCCGTTTTAAAAAAGATCCAATGCTTCTTTTGGCTGTCTCCACACGTATACTTGGTTGGTGGTTGGAAATAAAGTAAAGGATGACTCGTCCAAGAAAATAACATTCTTCCACTGCTCTAGGGACCAATTCTGTAGGTTTTTACTCTACTCTAAACGCTTTGCAATGTTTGTTTTTGAAAGCAGTGGTTTTCTGATTGCAGCCCTCCCGTGAAATCCAGCTTTACATCGCTTAATCAGCCAAAGGAGTAAATGTAAACAACTGAATACTTGTCAGTGATTGGTTGAAATTATCGAAATAAGACAATTTTTTACATGAAATAAATTCGAATACAAACTGGGTTCTTGAGGTGGTCATTAAGCTCTGCAGTAAATTTGGGAGCTGTACTTTTGTGATCTTTTCTAACAATTTGCGTAAGAGTCTGATGCTCCCTATCTGAAAGTTTTGTTTTGACGAAGAGGTTTTTCCCCTTTCTCA
>NC_142938.1:32746774-32751774 GCF_046866305.1 Octopus bimaculoides | reverse complement strand
ACGTTATATTCTAATCACCTAGAATTCATTGCTCTTTTAAAAATTACGATTTATGCATTGTTGTCTCTCAAATATTTAAAATCTACAATTAAGAGCCCTATCTACTCGCTGGCGGTACCTACCCACCCCTACCCATTTTCCTTTATTCAAAAATTCTTATCGCTCCTTAAAATTATGGCTTTTAAGTGTTGATTTCTCAGCCCAAGAATTACAGCGTGATGTGCTGCTTGACTGGTCCCCCCTCTCTCACTCTCTCTCTCTCTCTCTCTTTATATATATATATATATGATGATGATGATGATCTTTTCTCCCGCCATGCCTCTGTCTACCCCTCCATCCTCTCTCTCTCTTTCGTAGTTTTTCCTTAAGGTCTTCAGGTTCTGGCTATATATAAATGAGAAACCCATTCTAAATTATCTCGCTGACATACTACGACGAAATCTCCAAGATGCAGATAAGATAGAGATTTTTTATTTATTTACGGCCGCAAACATCTCATAATACCTTCGCGCTTTAGTTTGCCCTCTATTATTTATCTTGTTTCTCTCCATGAAATTCAATTGAATTCAGTTGTTGTCTTAAATTCATGCTTATTCATTTTCTAAGCTTCCTAAATTCATGCTACGTTATATTCTAATCACCTAGAATTCATTGCTCTTTTAAAAATTACGATTTATGCATTGTTGTCTCTCAAATATTTAAAATCTACAATTAAGAGCCCTATCTACTCGCTGGCGGTATCCCGCCCTCCCACCCCCTCCACCGGAAGTTCATTCCTCTGTCATCCTGTCAACCTCGGCTGTCTCCCGGAACCCATCTAGTGGCCTTGGCCATCCTCTCCCCTACCTTTGGGTAGCGCATTAAGTTTGAGAAATGTTTGCAGGTTGTAGGTACTGTTTTGCTTATGAATTCTTCCAATTGCAAGTTTTCTTTTCAGGTACACGACACTGCTTTCCCCCTTCCCAGGCTACAGGCCCACACCCCCAACACCCATACTGTTAGGATTGGCACTCTCAACGTCGGCACGCTGAAAGGTAGATCTGGTGAAATTGTTGAGATGCTTGAACGGAGACGCGTAGATATGTGCTGCATCCAGGAAGTAAGATGGAGAGGAGGTTCTGCGAGGTTCCTCACAGGCAAAGAACACAGGTACAAGATTTTCTGGGCAGGGAACACTGACGGGGTCGGGGGCGTAGGAATACTTCTAGCGGAGAAATGGGTGGATAAGGTAATCGAGGTCATTAGAGTAAGTGACAGAGTACTTAAGATCAGACTAGTGCTTCATCATAGATTAGCTACTGTCATCTCAGCCTATGCACCTCAACCGGGGCTACCAGATGGTCTGAAAGACCAATTCTATGACACCCTCTTGCAAACTACCTCGTCGACGAGTGACAGGGACCTTCTCTTTGTGGCTGGAGACTTCAACGGTCATGTCGGACGTCGTGCTGGAGGCTTCCATGGCATACATGGAGGCTATGGCTTCGGTTCCCGCAACGAGGAGGGAACCAGACTGCTGGAGTTCTGTGATGCAACCAATCTTATGGTCTGCAATACCAACTTCAGGAAACCTGCCAGTCACCTAGTCACCTACCGCTCCGGCAGACACTCTAGCCAAATCGACTACATCCTCGCCAGAAATAGGGAAAGAGGGCGGCTTATAAATGCCAAAACCTACCCTGGCGAAGAATGTACCCCACAACATAGATTAGTAGTTAGCGACTTTGGGATCAAGGCAAAATGGGTGCCCAGAATTAGACAGGCTTGGAGAAGAAGGGTGTGGAAGCTTAAAGACCCTGCAAACGGACAGAGACTTAGAGACAAGTTACTTGAAGCATTTAACGAAATAGAAGGGGATATAGCATCATACAACGTGGAAGACAATTGGAGATTTCTGCGGGACAACCTGTTGAAAGCCACCGACCAGATTTGTGGGTGGTGTAAGGTCCCCTCCCGACCCAGAGTAACGTGGTGGTGGAACAAGGAGGTAGACAGGGCTATTAGACAAAAGAAACAGGCTTGGAAGGACTGGAAGAACGGTGGTAGCAGGGAATTGTACCAATGTGCCAGAAGGGAGGCTAGGCGACAGGTTTATTTAGCCAGAGGGGAAGCAGATAAGGAAAGATTTGCCAATGTTCTGCGCCGTGAGGACCAAAGACTCGAGGTATTTCGTGTTGCAAGACAGTGTAGGAGAGAGAATAGTGATGTTGTAGGAGAGAAATGTGTTCGCATGGATGATGGTACGCTTGCATTAAATGAGGATGCAAAGAAAGAGGTCTGGAGATGCCACTACGATAAATTGCTTAATAAAGAGAATGAATGGGAGAAAGAGAGCCTGCCGTATGTCGACCCAATAGAGGGACCAGCTATCCGAGTTGATAGTACCAGGGTAGATAAAGCAATTAAGAGTATGAAGACCGGGAAAGCCCCCGGCCCATCAGGAATCACTGCAGAGATGCTCAAAATATCTGGTAGTGTTGGCTATAGCCTAGTCACCCGTATTACGAACCAGGTGATACACGAAGGAGTCATACCCAATGACTGGTGTAGCAGCATCATAGTCAACTGCTACAAAGGTAAAGGGGACGCTTTAGATACAAATAATTACAGAGGCATCAAGCTGTTAGATCAGGTTATGAAAGTTACAGAGAGGGTCATAGCCCAACTAATTAGGGAGCGAATCAATTTAGATGAGATGCAGTTTGGGTTCGTGCCAGGTAAAAGCACTACTGATGCCTTATTTCTAGTGAGACAGTTGCAGGAGAAATACCTAGCTAAGGATAAACCTCTGTACCTGGCTTTCGTTGACATGGAGAAAGCCTTTGACAGGGTCCCCCGATCCCTTATCTGGTGGTCAATGAGGAAACTTGGGATAGAAGAATGGTTAGTGAGAGCTGTGCGAGCCATGTACAGAGATGCTGCCAGTAAGGTGAGGGTTGGAAATGAGTACAGCAATGAATTCCGGGTAGAGGTAGGGGTCCACCAAGGTTCCGTCCTCAGCCCCCTATTATTTACCATAGTCCTCCAGGCAATCACAGAGGAGTTCAAGACAGGTTGCCCCTGGGAGCTCCTCTATGCTGATGACCTTGCACTAATTGCGGAGTCACTATCAGAACTAGAGAAGTTTCAGGTGTGGAAGCAAGGTCTAGAATTGAAGGGCCTTAGAGTCAACCTAGCTAAAACCAAAATCCTAATAAGTAGGAAGGTATATAAAACACAAACCCCTTCAGGTAGATGGCCCTGCTCAGTATGTAGAAAAGGAGTAGGTAGTAACTCTATAAGATGTACCCGGTGCAAGCTGTGGACACATAAGAGGTGCAGCAACATCAAAGGCAGGTTAACTAGCAAGTTAGTTTTTGTTTGTGGCAGATGTTCAGGTGCAATAAAGACTGCAAACAAACAGGAAACAACTTCTATCTCATTCCAGGGTGAAAAACTAGAGGTAGTCGATAGCTTCCGCTATCTGGGCGACCAAGTTAGTAGTGGGGGTGGGTGCGCTGAAAGTGTAGCTGCTAGAATAAGAATAGCCTGGGCAAAGTTTAGAGAGCTCTTACCCCTGCTGGCGACAAAGGGACTCTCACTCAGAGTAAAAGGCAGACTGTATGACGCATGCGTACGAACAACCATGCTACATGGCAGTGAAACATGGGCTGTAACTGCTGAGGACATACGTAAGCTCGCAAGGAATGAAGCCAGTATGCTCCGTTGGATGTGTAATGTCAATGTGAATACCCGTCAGAGTGTAAGTATCTTCAGAGAAAAGCTGAACATTAGAAGCATCAGTTGTGGCGTGCAAGAGAGACGATTGCGCTGGTATGGACATGTGGTGAGAATGGAGGAGGATAGCTGCGTGAAAAAGTGCCACACCCTAACAGTTGAGGGAACCCGTGGAAGAGGTAGGCCCAGGAAGACCTGGGCTGAGGTGGTGAGGCAAGACCTTCGTACATTGGGCCTCACCGAGGCGATGACTACGGACCGAGACCTTTGGAAATGTGCTGTGCGTGAGAAGACCCGGCAAGCCAAGTAAGATCGTTGCCAGTGCCCCTGGACTGGTTCTTGTGCGGGTGGCACATGAGATGCACCATTTTGAGCGTGGCCGTTGCCAGTACCGCCTGACTGGCTCCTGTAGGATTTTCGAGCGAGATCGTTGCCAGTGCCCCTGGACTGGCTTGTGCGGGTGGCACATAAAAGACACCATTTCGAGCGTGGCCGTTTTCGTGCGGGTGACACGTAAAAGCACCCACTACACTCTCTGAGTGGTTGGCGTTAGGAAGGGCATCCAGCTGTAGAAACTCTGCCAAATTAGACTGGAGCCTGGTGTTGCCATCCGGTTTCACCAGTCCTCAGTCAAATCGTCCAACCCATGCTAGCATGGAAAGCGGACGTTAAACGACGATGATGATGATGATGATGATGATATATGCATTTTAATACTTAAACAATTTTTAACATTTTCTTATTATCAAAGAATGTATATATGTATTTTAATACTTTTGTGACAACCAGTACTTAACATAACAAAGCTTATACAAAGCTTTACATTTTACTTTTGACGATCTTTTTCTAAAAAAGTGAAACCAGGCGAGTGAATAAACATCTTTAAAATTGCATTTTCAAACCTTCTTTCATATGTGTGTGTGTGTGTGTGTGTGTGTGTGTGTGTGTGTGTGTGTGTGTGTGTGTGTGTGTGTGTGTGTGTGTGTGTGTGTGTGTATTTAAAGTTAGTAGAGTTAGAGGTTGGAATAACCATCTAAGGGATAAAAATATCCATGCTCATAGGTTACAGGCAATGATAAAGATAAACATGAGTTTATCAGGAATCAAATTTAAGGTGAACAGAAAATGGAAAAATATTGATCAACAACGATTGGCTAACATCAATTATTACTTTTTAATACAAATAGACTGTATCCCATCTAACATCTAAAGCAGAAACAGCTGTTAGATGGGATACAGTCTATTTGTATTAAAAGGTAATAATTGCTGTTAGTCAATTGTTG
>NC_142938.1:32701774-32741774 GCF_046866305.1 Octopus bimaculoides | reverse complement strand
TTTATTTCAGCATTGGGTTTGTTTGCTATTATATTTGATTGTGTAGTACTATTGGCAGATCTTATATATTGGTTACCTCTCCTATCTGAATGAGACCTCTTGGTCGGTCCATTCTTATCTAAGTCACTTAGACTTAGCACTTTATTTGGCACAAATTCATGTAAATTTCTACTCTGCTTTTTGGTTCTAGGTACTCTATTGTTGTATTCTAATTGCATGAACTTTCTATCTTTAATTCTTCCCACTATCCATACTTGGTTGTTAGTGGTATTCTTCATATTATATATTCTATTTTGATTATTGCTAAGACGGTCTATCCCATTACGTTTATTATTTCTATTATTACTATCATTAAAGAATAATAATTTTTCTCTATATCCTGCCTTCTCTAATGCTAAATTATAAAAGTCCTCGTTTAGTTTAAATACTTCCTTATTCACTGAGAGGTTAGTAATGCAGATTGATATATTTTCTACTATAGATCGGGTTATGCATTTTGGGTGATTGCTATTTTTATGAATATATCTAAGGTTCATATTAGGCTTGTGATATGTCCTTATATATGTGCTTAGATCTAAATTAACATCAAAAAAGTTAACTGAGTTATGCTCCTCTTCTATCGATATTGAAAGTCCTGTTTTTAAGAAATTAAAAAAAAACTTTTTCCTATCTCTTTCTATGTCCCAGTTTGAGGGGGTAAACAAGATGAAAAGTGTATCATCTCTGTATAGACCCCCTCCTATTTCAGGAAGTTCCTTATACAGGCAGAATAAAATGTACATCCCTATTAAGTCTGTTACTTGTGCAGAGTCTGTCAACCCCATAGTTGTATTGAGCATCTCAGATCTATCCTTTCACACCCAGTACTTTCCCTCAATGTTATTAAATACTCCATGGAATATTTGAAGTTCTGAATAGCGATGAGTGAAGTTTACCAGTACTATTTTGTCCCTATATCTAAGCTTGAGTACTATATAATAGATTGTTTAGGATAGCTGGCATCTATTTCAATTTGAGAGACAATATGGTATCCGCCAGGATAACTTATCCCTTTTATACTCTATATAGTGTCTTCTGCTGTAACCTCGGGCTGACCAAAGCCTTGTGAGTGGATTTGGTGGATGGAAACTGAAAGTAGCCCATGTATATATCGATATGAGCATGTGTCTTTGTTTATACCCCCATCACCACTTGACAACTGGTGTTAAAATGTTTATGTCCCAATAACTAGTGGTTCAGCGAAAGAGATTGATAAAATAAGTACTAGGCTTCGATTTGTTTAACTAAAAACTCAAGGTGGTGCTCCAGTATGACCGCAGTCAAATGACTGAAACAAGTAAAAGAATATATATGTATATTTCCGGTTTCGTTGAAGAAAGACGTGCTTTTTCGATCTCCTGAAACAACCCAAAAGAGATTGCATAAATCGACGATAAAATCTGCTAAAACTGACAAAAACGTAGACCTTGTTATATAACATTCTACTGTAATATACTAATTAAAAAAACGTAATATATTACTCTAAAAGTTGAATATATTACATTAAAGTCAGCGACACAAGCTAGAGTTATCGTCGAAAAACCACGTGGTTACAAGGGATTGCCTAAATCGACGAAAAATAAATGTGCTAAAACTGACAAAAACGTATTACTTGTTACTTCATAACGGTCTACCATAATATATTGATTAAAAGAAAAAAAGTAATATATTACACTAAAAGTTTAATATAGTACATTAAAGTCAGTGACACAAGCTAGAGGTAGCGTCGATAACCGCGTGGTTACAAGTCGTAGTTTTATTTGCAGTCGAATGTAAGAAGCAAAAAAAGAATTGTTTTTGAAAGAAAACTTCGTACAAGAACAAGGATTTGGAATTTTACCTCTTACGAATAAGTATCCTTTTCATTTGTTTATTTTCCTTTAACTTAGATAACATTTGAGTTACGACTTAAGCTTTGTTTACTTTCTGAGAATTCTCACTATAATTTTCATTCAACTTTTATTACAGCGACCACTTAGCTTTGATTCTCTTTGAAAAATAAAAACCATTACAAAACCCTTTTCTGTTCACTATCGTTTCTTTTTTTCACTTTATCTCTTTACAATTATTTGAATTACAAATCCCATTTAGAATTACAAATTTTCGTTTTTCGTTTTCCTATACATCTTCGTTACCTGCTCCCACTCTCTTTCATAACTACCGCTTCCTTTCTCCCTCCCTTTATCTCTTTACACCTACCTCTCTCCTCTCTCTCTCTCTTCCATATCTTACTCTTTTTCTCATCTCTCTCCCTTGCTTTCATATCTTCTTTTCTCAGTTCTCTTTCCTTTCCTTTGTATTTCACATCTTCCTCTCCTCCTGTCACCTCACCCTCTATCTTTCCTTCATATCACCCTCTCTTTTTCCTTCATATCTCCCTCTCTCTCTCCTTCATATCTCCCTCTCTCTTTCCCTATGCCCCCCTCTGTGTTTCTTCTTTTCTACCTCCCGCTATCTTTCACTTCCTCTCTATCCTCTACTCCCCTTCTGGGCTTAAAAAACGAAAATGGCACCAAAGTGGGAGAAGAAAGAATTAAATCTTCTGTTGCGAGCATGGACGATTGCTAGTGGTGATCTGCCAAACAACATCATCACTGCTGCACTGTAAAACAATGGCTTTCACAGAACCACTGATAAGATAGAGCGGAAGAAGAATGAATTCCTCCGCTCGTATGCACTCATCAGACCACACATTGACACCCTGGATGTCATAACCAAAAACTATTGTGGAAAGTCTGATAAGGATGGAAAAGATGAAAAGGAAAAAACACCAGGAAGTCTCTTTGATCCAGTGGCTCCTCAAAAGAATGGATCACCCACCCCTGTGAACGACCAGGCAGAAAAGGATAGTGGAGCCAAGGAAGCAGCAACTAGTAACCCCTCTATGCCATTGGTCCTACAAAGGAAAGGAGCCCTCACCCCATTGGACAACCAGAGGAAAAAAGTTCCCACCACAAGAAAAGGAAGGACGGAACACAAGCATAAAGAAGGAAAGGAAGGAAAAGGAAAATGCAAAAATGAAACAACCAAAACCCCAATCCCTAAATAAAAACCAGAAAACCCCAAGGAGGATCCAATGCCATCCAAAACCCTACAGGAAAGAAGAAATTTGGAAGGCACTCAAGGACCTGCAAATTTTACCTGCAAGGCAAATGTTGGCATGGGGAAGACAGCAAAAACTGCCGGTTTGCCCACCTGACACCCCACCAAAACTACAAAGGCCTTAATGATAAAAACTTTCGTGAGGAAAGACAACAAATGTCTCCAAGGAAAAAATGCACCAAAGAAGTGCGCTCTTCAGAGATTATACGCAACGCAGCAGCTGAGCAAGAGTCTTTTTTGTACATGGCGCAAAAGATTGTGCAGCAGCTGAATTGGCTACACCAAGCACAAACAAGGAACCTTTCCCACCACTGCGCAAGACCACCACACTCAACAGACATGGGATGGCCTCCCCTAACACCTGCACAGTCATCACGCCAATATTTTTACTAAATATTGGGGGCTTGTTGCAGTATAATAAAAGCAAAATTTCTTTCCTGAGAGACCTTGTTGCATGCAATCAAGCCCTATGCATAGCACTCGTGGAAACTCACTTCAGCCCTGATATAGAGGATGCAGAAGTACACGTACCAAAATATGTCATACTGCGAACAGACAGAAGGGAAAGGAGCCATGGTGGAGTTGCTGTATACATCCGTGGTGACCTCACACCCCAGGTCTTACTGTCATACTCAAATTCGGTATGTGACACTCTAATTGTATCCATAAGACAACATAATATAGTCATATGCAATACATATTGCCCACAGGATGCTCCAAACCACATAGGCAAATTTGAAGATTGCCTCACAAGAATTAAAGAAATCCTCATGAAACTGGAACACCACGTGACCATATTTCTTATGGGTGATTTCAACTTCCCTAATGTCAAATGACCCAAAGGTTTCATACTCTCAGGAATGACTCATCGCAAGCAAGCACAGGTGGAGTCCCTGCTCAACTTCACCAATGCCTTATTCCTGGTGCAAGCTGTTCTCAGACCAACTAGAGCAAATAACATTCTGGATCTCTGCTTCACGAACAATATGGACATCAGTCATGATGTGAAAGTGACGCCGACATTAGTCTCGGATCACAACATAATAGAGCTGTCTATGTTTGGGTCGAAAGTAACCAGAGACATACAGCCTAAAGGAAGCACCCGAAATCTCTCCAATCTGAACTTCCCCAAAGCAGACTGGAAATCAATCCAGAAAGAGATCCTCAGAGAAGACTGGCCAAAATGTCTCTCCATACCAGACATTGACATGAAACTAGAATGTTTCATGTCTATTGTGCAAGCCATATGACAGAGATATGTCCCAGAGAACAAGGCCAAAACAAATAGGAACAAGATTCCAAGGGAGAGGAAGATCCTCATGAGACAACGGACAAAAGTTGCAAATCGACTCAACCAGCATCCCAAAAGTAGCGAAAGGTCCCACCTAAAAACGACACTGATGGAGATTGAAAAAAGGCTGCAACAATCCTGTGTGAGCAGACAAAGAAGCCTGGGTTAGAAAAACATTAAGTCAAAACCAAAGGTCTTTTTTCATTACGCAAAGGAAACAGCCTCAGTACGCTGCAAGATTGGATCCCTCTTCGAAAAGGATGGCTCCCTCACAGACAGTCCAACTAGGATCAGTGAGGTACTGAATGACCAGTTCAAATGTGTCTTCACTACCCCGTTGGAACACAGACAAGTGAATGAACCAGTGGACTTCTTTGCTACCTCTCCTATAACCAATGAGGCAGTTACGATGGAATACAGTGACATTAGCATAGAAGATGTACTACTAGCTATAGATGAAGTGGACACAAACTCAACTGCTGGTCCTGAAGGTATCCCAGCAATCCTCCTCAAATCATGTAAGCATGCCCTGGCAAAACCCCTCCAGATCCTCTTCCAGAGCTTTCTTGCAAATGGCAGACTGCTAAGCAAGCTGAAGGAGAGAATAATATGCCCAATCCATAAAGGGGGAAGCAGAGCAGATGCCAAAAACTATAGGCCTATCTCTCTGACTTCACACATCAGCAAAGTCATGGAAAGGATAGTCAGAGGAAAACTAATCGCATTCCTTGAAGAAAATAACTTGCTGAGTGACACCCAGCATGGCTTTCAACCAGGTAGGAGCTGCCTGACCCAGCTCTTACAACATTATGACTGGAAGCAGTTACTCAACAACTCAAATGTGGACGCAATATACCTTGATTTTGCAAAAGCTTTTGGCAAAGTGGATCATGGTATGATATGCCACAAACTGCATGATCTTGGCATAGCTGGAAAACTTGGAGAGTAGTTACATGACTTTCTGAAAGATAGAAGTCAGGCAGTAGTGGCTAATGGAGCCACCTCTATGAAAACACAAATAATGAGCGGTGTTCCACAGGGCACTGTCTTGAGACCACTGCTTTTTATAGTGGCCCTCTCAGATATGCCCTCAAGTGTCAGGATAGCCACCCATGCAAGCTACGCAGACGATACGAAAGTCTCGCAGAAAATACAGAACCCCAGTGATGTTGCACATCTGCAGCAGGAGTTGGACTCAATTTACAGATTGGCTGAGGATAACAATATGCAGTTTAATGCTGAAAAATTCCAAGCCCTGCACTACCAACGTCCAAAACTGAATATGAAACTTACAGAATGCACTGGTCCACAGGGAATTTTAATCCCACAGCCTAAATCAGTGAGAGACCTGGGTATCAACATGAGTGATGATACCTCTTTCCAAGTGCACATTACCAGGATGGCGACAAAGTGCAGACGACTGGCTGGATGGATCCTGAGAACGTTCAGAACCAGAGATAAGGAAACCATGATGGTTCTCTGGAGGACATTTGTCCTCAGCCGCCTGATTACTGCTCACAGCTATGATCACCCATCAGTGTGAAATTAACAGCGGGCCTTGAAGCAATCCAGAGAAGATTCACAAAGAAGATTGTCTCCTTGCAACTGCTCAGCAACTGGGAAAGGCTGAAACAGTTAAGACTCTACTCCCTAGAGAGAAGGCAGGAGAGGTATGCAGTAATATACATCTGGAAGATCCTGGAAGGAATTGCACCAAATTTTGGCATTGAAAGCTACACCAATGCCAGAACGGGACAACATTGCATAGTGCCAAAGATCCCAGCAATGCCATCGTGCTTCAGGACCAGTTACTGCAACAGTTTGGGTTTCAGGGGCCCACAGCTTTTTAATATTCTCCCAAAGAGCCTGAGGAACCTGCACAAAGTAGATGTAGGGGTTTTTAAATCAAAGCTGGACCTCTTCCTGTCGAGAGTCTCATGGCAAGAGGTGCAAATGAGGGTAGCTACATCAAACTCCATTCTTCACCAAGCGCCACATATTGGAGGAGGCTCTCAGTAATAGCAGAGTAGAAAAACGGCGGTGCATCAGCATGGCCACAGCTCTGAGCTGAAACTATAGTATAATATATATATATACATAGCGTTCAGTCAAAAGTTTTGCAATATTTTGGTAACTTATTTGCTTTATTTGTTACAATAAAAGTAGCTAAGCATCCAAAGAAGAGGCCATCATGTTGCACTGACTGAAGTTCTATGGTCTGAAGTTCAGTTAGTTATATGGTCCCACTATGGTACCAGTTTTTGTCCTTAGAGATAAAAATCTCCTTCACTGAAGTTTCCACTTTCTCTTGGTTGATGAAGTGATGCAAGCACATGAAGTGGACCATGAATCAGAACAAGTAATAATCTAAGGGAGTTAGATCTGGATTATATGCTGAGTATATTGTCAGTTTGATTCTCTCAATTTCCTGGTATGTAGGGGTTTTTAAATCAAAGCTCACTTTCTGTTAGCCAATGCCAGATATTTTTGCCACACAATGGCACACATCCACTCTAGATGTTTTGAGTACAGGTTAGCATTGATGGTTTGACCATTTGGAACAAACTCGTAGTGAATTATCCCCTCATAATTCCACCAGATGCAGAGTATCACCTTGTGTTCAAAACACTATGGTGACAGGTTCCAGATGCTGGCTGCTTATGCACATTAGGATTGTGGAAAAATATTTCCCTTGGAGTATTAGATGTTCTAGTTCGTGGCTCACTTCCTGCACTTGCAACACTCCATCAACCAAGAAGTTGTGGAAGCTTCAGTGAAAGAGTTCTTCACCTTGAAGGACAAGAACTGATATCAGTGTGGAATCAAAGAACTGGCAGAAAGTGGCTTCAGAAGATGCAACACAATGGCCTCAACTTTGAATGCTAGGCTGCTTTTGCTTCAACTTAAAGAATAAAGCAAGTAAGTTACTAAAATATTGCAAAACTCCTGACTCAACACAATACATCAATATACATACGTGTGCATGCATGCAAGCATGCATGAATGTATACATACATATGTACATACATATATACATACATTCATATATGCATGCATACATACATACATACATACACACACACATGCATACATACATACACACATACATACATACATACGTACATACATACATACATACATACATACATACATACATACATACATACATACATACAAGGAGGTGCCCAAAAGTAACTGATAATGTTCTCTGATATAAATCTATTGTAGTTCAGGCTTCTGCCACTAGAAGTCACTTGATGAAACCCTCAGGGATCAGTCTGCTGACCAGTGGCATCAAGTGAGGTCATACTGCCATGTGGTGCATCTTTGTTTTGCAGTGCTTCTCCACTGTGCATTGAGTGTTGCAATGACTGAAACAAAAGAACAGTGTGCTTCAGTGAGATTCTGTTTTCTGCTGGGGAAAATGGTGGCCAAAACAGTTGTCATGCCTCAAACAGTTTACAAGGATGCTGCCATGAACAAAACTCAAGTTTACAAGTGATTTCCATGCTTTAGCAATGGTCACTTGTTGCTTGAAGATCAACCTCGTTTGGGATTACCATGGACCTCCTGAATGAATAAAAACACCATGAAAATTTATGAACTGATCTTGGAGGACCATTACTGAACAATTGATGAAATTGTTGATTGTTATGGCAAGAATCATTACACCCCCAGTGAGAATGGACTAGCCAAACTCGTATAAGTAGCAGCATGTTTGACTGAGAGCAAGAGATGGGAAATTGCAAGAAGTCAAATGGTATCGTTCATGAGTTCGTGAAGTCACATGAAATTGTTGAGTTGTTATAGTTCATTGAGAGTTGTTTTGGATTGGTTACAGTTGTTGGTAGAGTATTTGGAAATACATCAAGTGGAGACAGTTGGTGCCTACCCTGTTCCATGATACTATATATCACATTGTATTAGTGCACAGCACTAAGGTGACATATACAGAAATCACATTATAAAAGTGGCAATGAGTGATTTGAAGCTTATTGTTGGTCATTAACAATATTTTATGATATAAATTATTCATTAATTATAGAAGATCTATTAGCTGACATATTACAGTTGTAAAAGCAACAGCATCAGCAGCAACAGGAGTTGCACCAACAACTACAATAGCAACAGCTACAACACAAACATTTGATGGAGTCATGGCTAAAGAAGTTGAGAAACACAGCAAGTTCATTTTCAAAAGATAGTGCCACGAATGCTATAACAGAATTTAGTTATAGCCTAGAAGAGGGTATAAATTTTACGGTGTACTTCAGAAGATATAAAGAAATTTTCAAGGAAGAATGCAAGTGTTGGACAGACGATGAAAAAGTGAGACTACTGTCACGGAAATTAGGTCCTTCAGAACAGGAAAAATACTGCAGTTTTATCCTGCCTAAATAAACAAGTGAAATTTGTTTCGAGGAAAGAATTGAATTGCTATCCAAACTGTTCAGTAATAAGAGTTCCCTGTTTAACACTCAATAGGAGTGTTTGAACTTAGTAAAAGAAGAGGAGGAAGATATTGTCTGTTATGCCGGAATCATGAATAGAATGTGTGGAAAATTTAAACTGAAGGAATAGTCTCCTGACATGTTTAAATGTCTCATCTTTGTGCAAGGTTTGATAGCAGACAAAGATGCAGAAATACATGCACAGATTCTTATAAAACTAGAATAGGAGGACCAGAATTTAACCTTGCAGACAGTAGCAGAGGAATGTCAAAGAATTATCAACCTGTGGCTAGATGTAAAGAAAATTGAAACAAAAAATTTCTCTCAAGAACAGACATGTCAACCAGAAATAAATAAAGAAGAAAAGAATGTTACGATCAAATCCAGGCTATGGGTGTGGAAGTCTGCCTTTTACGAAAGACTGTCCATTTAAAACTCGGAAATGTTTTAGTTGTCAAAAATGGGACATAAATGCTTGTACTGCATAGCAAAGCAAAAAAGGTCGGGGAAAAAATCCTAAGAAGGTTTGCTTAACAGAAAAAAGTATGTGTATGTACACCAGTAAAAAAAAGTATGTGTATGTAACTACACATAACTACGATGTGAACATGAAACTACAGCTAGACACAGGTAGTGACATTACAATTATTGATACTGACACGTGGAAGAAAATTGGGAAACCTACATTAAAGAAAACATCACAAAGTGTATGAGGCATCACAGGTGAAAGATTACACTCCTTAAGTGGTAAAACCTGTAAAGCAAAAGTGTTTGTGTTAAAAAATGCAGAACCATTGGAAGATATGGTGATAGCCTCGTTACAAGTGGAAAATTAAATTAAAAACATTTTGTGTAACATCATTCGGGAGTTGCCAGTAACTGTTCAAGATATAAAATTAAAATTGGAGAATGACAATTTTATTTGCAAAGATGAAAGAAACATTGAAGGTAAAAGTAAATAAAAATCTATGTAACACAAATGCAAACCATTTTCCTCTGTGTGATAATGTGTTGATGTATGCACAAAGAGTTGTAGTGCCAGTTGCAAAAGGACACCCAGGGATTTCAAGAAGGAAATCAATAATGAGGAGTTATGTGTATTGGCCTACTATGGACCATGATATTGAACAATTGGTGAAATTCTGCAGAGGTTATGCTCTCACAGCAAAGTCACCACTGGTGAAATTCCAGTCATAGCCTAAGAATGACGGTCCGTGGTCCAGGCAACATATTAATTTTGCTGGACAGGTAAATGGTGCATATTATCTGATCATAGTAGATAGCTATACCAAGTGGCTGGAGACATGTAAGCGCAGTCAACCAACCTCAAAGGTAACAACAAGGTTCCTTCACAAATTTTTTGAGTGATACAGTGTCCTGGACATCATAGTATCAGATAACAGAATGCAGTTTTCAGGGTACAAATTTTAAAATTTCTGTAAGAGGTATGCAATCAATCACATCTCTACTCTGCTGTATGACATGAGATTAAATGGGCCAGCAGAAAGGTTTGTAGACACATTTAAGTGAGTACTAAAAAAAATCAGGAAATGAATTAGGCAATGATGCAGCACTAACTTGATTCTTAAAAGTTTACAGGGTAACACCTAACCCAAACACATGCTCAGGCAAGTTACCCACAGAGCTGTGTACCCGAAAGATAAAATCAATTTTTGATAAATTGTTACCTACAGAAAAATTTTACTGGGAAAATTCAAGAAGCACAACAAAGTATTTTAATGTGGGAGATAAAGTTCATTTCAAAATATATAAGAATGGAAGACAATGTTGGGAGGATGGTATAGTAATGAAAAGAATAACATACGTAATAAAAGGTCAAAGAGGAGAACACAAATGATATTTGATCCAGTTGAAGATTAGACATACCGAAAAAAGAGAAGAAATGCCAATAGAAGTTTGTTATGACTTGTTCAATGTTCCAGCGCCAAAAGAGTTTGAACCTAGGTGGATCAGCAATAGAAAATATAAACAAGCAGAATGACTGGAGACAGTCCCTAAGTGAAAGAAGTATTAAAACTTCTGAGGAAATTAAAGTCTCAAAAAGAGAAGTGATGAAGAAAAATAGAATAAAATTAAATAAACAAGTTGCACTTCCTACAGAAGTCAAATCTCAAAAGAGGATCCCCACACCCCCTATGAGAATGGACTAGCCAAACTCGTATAAGTAGCAGCATGTTTGACTGAGAGCAAGATATGGGAAATTGCTGGAAGCTGGAAAGTGTTGTTTATGAGTTCGTGAAGTCGCAGTAAATTGTTGAGAAGTTGTACTTTTTTGAGAGCTGTTTTGGATTGGTTACAGTTGTTAGCAGAGTATTTGGGAATACATCAAGTGGAGACAGTTGGTGTCTACTCCGTACCATGGTACTATATATCACAATGTATTAGTGCACAACACTAAGGTGAGATATACAGACATCGTGTTATATAATTGATATGATTGGTGTGTCCTGGAGCTCCTACCAACGAATTTTGAGTGAAGAATTGCAAATGAAAAGAGTTGCAGCAAAAATTTGGTCCTCACTTGCTCACAGAAGATCAAAAACAGTCATGACCAAATGTGTGTCATGAACTGAAAGAACAGTTGGAAGTTGATCTGGACCTTTTTTCAAAGGTCATCACTGGTGATGAAAGTTGGAAGTATGGAATTTGCAGATGTGGAAGAAGTGAAGAAAAAAATGACAGCGGCATTAAAAGGCATCACTTTGCAAGAGTTCCAACAGTGGAAAACGCGTCTGGACTGATGCATTGCTTCAAATGGAGAATTCTTAGAAGGTGATAAAAGTGTAAACATGTAAAACTAAATGAATAAAATAATATTGCAAAATTCCAGTTTCTTTTGGGTACCCCCTCGCATGTACGTACATACATACATATGTACAAACATACATACATACATACATACATACATACATACATACACACATATATATATATATATATATATATTAGTACGATCGAATGGTAATCAAAAGGTATCCTGTTCTCACTCACACAATAAATTTAAAAGTAAAAATCCTGTCTGGCTCAATATTCCTTTCAACTGTGCAGTATCCACTAATATATACAGAAAACTTATGGCTATTTTACAAAAAAATTTCCCTTCTTCCCACAGATATACTAGAATCTTTTCATGTAATACAGTCCGAATCTCATACTAATATAGGTATAATCATAGCTAGGTTAAATAGAAAGAACATAAGATTAGCCAGAATCGTTGAAATTAAGAATGGTAGTAATAGTTATAGAAATGTCAATAATAATTTAATCAATGTCAATAATAATATTACCAATAACTATAGAAATGGAAGTGGAAATAACAATGGCAATAGCAATTATGAAGGTAACAGCAATATCCTTAGTTCTGTCAACCATAACTTAAACCAACATAATGAATATAGTAGTACTGATGCTGGAAGTACAATTGAAATAAATAGTAGTAGCATCTCTAATGATAATAATGTGAATTATGGGTCTAGTTCATATATGGAAAGAGATAATATTAGTACACCTGATGCTGCAGGAATGATTCTATCTGATAGCATGTTGGAAATGGAGTTAGATAGTAATAGAAGTGATCATAATAAACCTGATAACAGAATTAATAATAGGGGAAATAATATCAATGCAAATAATTGTAACAACAATAATTTAAATCTTGGTAATAATATTGGTGTTGTTGATAGTTGCAATTGTAGAAATAAGTCCCGTTGTCCGTTATTAGGCCGATGTCTCACCAGAAACGTAGTATATAAATGCACAATAAGTACTATAACTGATAATTATATTTACTTGGGATGTACGATTAATTTGAAACAGCATATATATAACCACCTGTCATCTTTTAGACTTAAACATAAGGCTAATTGTACATCATTATCAAATAAAATTTGGGAATTAAAGGAAAGTGGTACCAGTTTTAGCCTTAAATGGGAAATTATAAGAAAAACCCAACCTTATAGAAATAGCAGATATGGATGTCAATTATGTTCCATGGAAACATATGAAATTTTTAAACTTAGAAACAATACTAACCTGATTAATAACAGATTAGACCTTAGAGTATTGTGTGTACACTGTTCCACTCGCACCTTTAAATATTTTAAAAAGTAGCAAACTTATAAATAATGGTATTTTAACATCTACCATGTTTATCTTAGGCTATAATTAGTACATATTTAAGACCCAACCAGCAAAAAACCAGAGAAGCTTGACATCAACTAGCTAGCAAATGTGAAACACTGATTGCTGCCATCATGGCTGCAGTCAAAGATACAATAGTTAGCTGAAATGGATTGAATGGCATTAAGGATCATTGGCAGGTGTTAAAGAAGGCAGTCTTTTCTGCTGCTAAGGAGATCCTTGGGATCTCTCAGTATAAAACACCAAATTGGTTCAGAGAGCATGGAGAGGAGATCTGGAAGCTGCTAGACAAAAAGCAACACCTACACCAGTGACATCTGCAGGAGAACTCAGAGAGGGTCACTTTTGCTAAAATCAAGTTCAAAATGCAGAAAGAAATGAGAATGCTGAAGAATGACTGGTGGTGCAGATGGGTAGAAGCTTTGCAGAACATGGTTGACAAGCATGACAACCACGGGATGTTTACAAGACTGAAAGCCATCTATGGTCCCAGGAGGAATGCAGATGGGAGCAGACTGCATGACAATGTCCAGGAGATCAGAGCTAGGTGGAAGGAGCATTCCTGTAACCTGCTCAATCAGCAAGGATCTGTTCAACCAGATGTCTGCAAATGCTAGAAAGGCACAAGGGATGAAGTGACTTCTGCCATGAGATCACCATGAAGGAGCTGAAGGCCATAGCAAGCCACAATGCACCAGGCCTGGATGGTATTTCCTCAGACATGCTCAAAAGAGGTGGGCAAAAACTTCACAATGAACTGTTGAGGCTGTACAACTCTTGTCTTTCTAATGAGTGTGTACCCTAAAACTTCAAGGATACCCTGATGATCACCATTTACAAAAAGGAGGGGAATCAAACAGAATGTGGAGACCACCAGGGCATTTCTCTGCTGGCTATTGTAGGCAAAATGCTGGTGAAAAACATCTCAGAGCAGGTCTTAGCAGAAAGTAATTGTTGCATTGACTATCACAGAGACAGTTGAGCAGAGAATGTCCATCAAATTTTACCAAAAGCTTGGTGATACCTGCTCAGAGACCTACGTAAAGTTTTCAAAAAGTTTTCATTGTTCGCGACACCATCAAGATCTTGTGCTACTGAAACCCGAGTATCTTTTTGGTCAGCTGAAAGTGGTTTTGGCACAAACTCGGCAGACATGTGTCTCATACCCAAATCTTCAGAGATAGTGGACTGAACTGAACTGTAACTAATCTGCACATCTTCTGATAACTCAGAGACGGTGATTTAACAATTTCTCATCACAGCTGCACACACATCTGCGATGTTTTTCTCAGTTCTGCTGGCTGTGAATCTCCCAGAACATTCATCAATATCAACATGTTCAGCCATCTTGGAAACATCTGAACCACTCGTACACTTATGTGCAGCTCATACACTCCTCTCCATACACTTTCTGCAATTTTGCATAGGCCTCTGAGCAGGTAGCACCATGACAACTTTCTCTGTCATGGTCAATGTGATGATCACACGTTACACACCTTCCTTCCAAGCACTGCTGTAAACAGCAGAAGTGAGCTACAATGTTAAAACTTAGTGCACATGCACAACAGAGTTCAAGGTCAATCTGTGCCAAGCAGCTTCACTCTGTGTGCTTTAGCTTCGTTACTATGGCAACAGTCCAGATACTTATTGATCAGACCTCATATATATGTGTCTATTGTATTTATACATGTATGTGTCCATTTGGGTGTTTGCCTGTATGTGATTAACAGTGGATGTGTGTATGAGATTGGTGTATGTATGTGGATGCACATATGAATGTATGTATGTAAAGAGAATGTAACTATGAAAGCATATATTTCCACTATATTTTTCACAATTGTTTTCTCATTTATTATTAGTACCTTTAAAATATTCAAGTCTTTTTCTGAACTTGCCTCTGTGTGTGTGTGTGTGTGCGCGCGCGCGCGCGAGTGTGTGTGTGTGTGCGCGCGTGCGCGTGTGTATGTGTGCATGTGCACTCATGTGAGTGTGTGTAGACATGGGTGTGCAAGTATGTATTTGTGTGTGTGTGAATGTGTTTGCAAGTGTATATGTATGTGTATGTGTGTTATCTTTTTATGAATGTAAGCCTGTAGTCATAGATATTTATGTGAAGTGTTTATTTGATATTTATTCATCTTTTCCATTTAAATTATTTTAATTCTGTATTTATTATAAACAACTTACTTTTACTGTAAACAAATGTTTAATCTTTTTATTTCTTATTTTACCCACTTTAATCTATAACATAAATGAAAGTTCTTGATTATGTATGTCCACCTAAAACTCAGAAACTAGTCAATGGACATCCACAAAATTATGTATATATATTCACTACATCACCAAGCAAGTGATAGTAAAAATTGTCATGCTTGCAAATGCGAAGTCTTTCCCAGCTGAAGAATGTACAACCCAGCACATTACTAGTAAGTGACTTCAGAATTAGAGCTTGAAAGGCTTGGAGAAATAAACCACTCTGGAAAAGACTCAGAAGACAGACACAATTTTAAAGATATCCCAATGGAGGTTTCAGATGAAAGAAAAGAAGAATTGAGGGCATATGGCTTAGAAGACAATTGGATGTTCCTGCAAGACTATCTACTGAGGGTGACATGATGGTGGAACAAGGGGATAGACAATGCCACAAAAGCAAAGAGACAGGCCAGGAAGGACTGGAAAAACAGTGGAAGCAGAGAATTATATCAGGTAGTCAGAAGAGCAGCTAGGTGACAGGCTTACATAACAAAAGGAATAACAGAAGGCAAGAGATTTGCCAATGTTCTACAGCATGAGGATCAGAGGCATGAAGTGTTCAGAATTACAAAGTAGTGTGTCAGAGAGAATAGAGATGTGGTAGATGAGAAATGTGTGCAAATGGATAATGGTACGCTTGTACTTAGTGACTCAGAGAAGAAAGATGCATAGAAGTGTCACTCAGGGCTGGCCCTAGGGTTGCTGGTGCCCTAGGCAAGCTGAACTTCGGTGTGTACAAGCTGACAGGCATGGAAATTTCTTTGTCTTTGTCACATCCTGCTTGGCACCCCAGACAACTGCCTGAGTTGCTGATACCTTGAGCTAGCCCTGGTGTCACTATGAAAGGTTACTAAATGTAGAAAATGTATGAGAGAAGGAAAGTCTTTCAAATATAGAACCAACTGAGGGACCAACCATCAGAGTTCATAGCAGTATAATAGATAAGGCAATTAAAGATATGAAGACAGGGCAAAACCCCTGGACCATCAGGAATCACTGCCAAGAGGATTAAAATATCTGGTAGTGTAGGAGACAGTCTAGTCACTTACATAGTTAATCAGGCTATTCAGGATGGCATCATCCCCAGTGACTGGTGTAGTAGTATTGTAGTTAGCTGCTCGAGGATAAAGGTGATGCCTTAGATAGAAACAACTACAGAGGTATCAAATTGTTGGAGCAGGTCATGAAAGTTATAGAGAGAGTTATAGCTCAATTGATTAGAAATAGAATTAAACTAGATGAGATGCAATTTGGTTTTGTGAGACAGCTGCAGGAAAAGTATTTGGCCAAAAGTACTTGGCTTTTGTCAACCTGGAGAAAGCTTCTGACAGAGCCCCTCACTCTCTTATCTGTTGGTTTCTAATGGAGCTAGGACTAGATGAGTGGTTTGTTAGAGCTGTACAAGCTATGACCAGCAGTGCTGTCAGTAGGGTGAGAGTTGGCCATGAATACAGGGATGGATTTAGTGCACTAGTAGGGGCTCACCAGGGCTCAGTTCTCAGTTCACTCTTATTCATCTTAGTCTTGCAGGCCGTAACAGAGGAATTCAAAATGAGATGCTTGTGGGAACTACAATATACTGATGATGTTGCTCTTATTGCAGAATCTGTAGCAGAATTGGTGAAGAAATTCAAGGTATGGAAGCAAAATTTGGAATCAAAGGGCTTTAAAGTTAACCTAGCTAAGACAAAAGTTGTTGTTAGCAAGAAAGCTAATAAAACTCTCTTTCCATCAGGTAAATGGCCCTGCTCAATATGTAGGAAAGGAGTTGGAAGTAATGCCATTTTCTGCATCCAGTGTAAGCTTTGGACACACAAGAGGTGCAGTGGAATCACAGGTAGATTAACAGATAAAGTCATCTTAGTATGTGGCAGATGTGCAGGAACAATAAGCACTAAGGGCACAAGGGAATTAGACTTTCTCGAGGTTGTAGATAGTTTCTGTTACCTAGGTTACCAAATTAGCAATGGTGGAGGATGTTCTGAAAGTATTGTTTCTAAAATAAGAATAGAATGGAGGAAGTTCAGAGAGCTATTACTTTTGTTGGCAACAAAAGAACTCTCTTTCAGAGTGAAAGATAGATTGCATGATGCTTGTGCATGAGTGATTATACTCCACAGTAGTGAGGCAAGGGCTCTGAATGCAGAAGACATGCATAGATTGAAGAGAAATGAAGGTAGTATGCCTTGCTGGATGTGCAACATCAGTATACTTGTATGACAAACTTCAAATGTTAAGAGAAAAGTTGGGCATAAGAAGAATCAGAGAGAAAATTCTGTTGGTTTGGACATGTATATGAATGAAGACAGTTGTATAAAAAAAGTGCTGATCACTGAAAGTGGATAGCACCTGTGGAAGAGGGAGACCCTGGAAGAAAAGGAATGAAGTGGTGAGGACCGATCTCAGAATGTTGGGCCTCATGGAAGTGATGACAATGGATTGAGATGTCTGGCAATATGAAATTCTTGAGAAGATCCACCCTTCAGCAAAACTGAGTTCTAGACACACTGTGGGCTCCATCCACAAGTAAGAACAAAAAAACTTTCTCCAACTCAACCCCAACAAACCAAACTACATCTCTTCTCTTCCTCACATTTCCTCTTTTCATACACTACACTTATGCTTATCGCTTGCTTTGCAAACCTGTCCTCACAGCCCTGCTCACTATCATTGCTATCCTATTGTTCTCCACCTCCTCTATATACCCAGGTTTCACCAGTCATTGCATTCTCCACCCTCATACTCTTTGCATTTATGTAAAGTCTCTACTCCCACTCATGCACCTTGGCAATACCCTAACCATTTATATTCTGACCCCGTATCTTCAGGGGGGGGGGTCCTTCCACTTTGCTATCGCTTATCTTTCCCTGGCTCTTTACTATTCCATTTATATTTGGATTCCTGTTCCTTGTAAACATGCCCTGGCACTTCACCACCATCTCTCTCCTGCTCTCTTCCACTCTGCCTCTTTCTCTTGCTCCCTTCCACTCTCTCTTTCTCTATCCCTCTACAGCAACACACCCATTACTGGCCTCAGTCTTGGTCACTCCTTCTCTTTCTCTCCCTCTCTAACCATGTATCTCCTCTACAAGACACTTGTTTCTGTCTCTGTCACACTCTAACCTTTCATCACCTCCTGCAATGACACCTCTCTTCTCAAAGGATCTTTGTCTTGCAAGTTACTTAGTGACCCTGCCAGTGCTGGTACCACATGAAAAGCATCCAGTCCACACTGTAAAGTGGTTGGCGTTTGGAAGGGCATCCAGCTGTGAGAAAACCATGCCAAAACTTACCTCAGTCCACTTTGTAGAGTGGTTGCTGTTAGGAAGGGCATCCAGTCATAAAAACTATTCCAAAACAGACAGCGACTTATGGTGCAGTCTTCTGCCTAACCAGCTCATGTCAAACTGTCCAACCCCTCCCAGCATAGAAAGCAGATGTTAAATGATGATGATTATGATGTATACATTTCCATATGCATATAAAAAAATCAGGCCATTTTGTTTTATCTGTCTCCATTCTGTTGAGAAGGATGAGAGAAAGAGAAAGAAAGAACAGAGTGAAACAGAGAAAAGATAAGAGAAGAAAAAAGAGAGACAAAGAATAGGAGAGAGAAAAAGAACAGGAGAAAGAGAGGTGTGGGAGAAAGAAAGAAAGAAATCAGAAAAGATGAGGGAGAGATGCAATCAATAGAATTGAGAGAAAGATATATATATATATATATAAAATGAATGACCATACTTAAGCAAACATCGAAGAGTAAACAGTATGTGTATTTCTTGCTTCCCAATGTCTGTGTCCTTTTACTCTTTCTTCTTCTCTCTCTCCCACTCTCTTAAGTTAAGGAATGCAGACGTGTGTGTGTGTGTGCGTGTGCGTGCGTGTGTGTGTGTGTGTGTTCTTTAACTCTTATGCTCTCTTTCTCTTAAGTTAAAGAAAGCGATTGACGTATATTTCATTACACTCAGCCTCAGGCTGATACTACATATGTTAGAAACACCGATCATCTCTTCAGTTTACCACTGGCAAAATCAATTTGATATAAAGCAAAAAATATTTTAATCATGTTTTATAGTTATTTTGGAAAAAAACAAATTTGTCTGACAACCCAATGCCTTCTGAAATCTCAACATTTTCTACATATGTCTAAAACTAACTATACACTGTACACATTCAGATAAATAGTTCATTGCAACAACATTACTGAGGTTGGTGTTTGTCATGGATAGTTTGGTTGCAGAAGCTCAAACATGTGCAATCCCCAAAAGATCCATTTGCAACAACCTCCACCTCATGCATTACATCAATGAGGAAATGGACAGCACATCTGGCATTGGTAGGACTCTGATCAATTTGGATCAGTTCAAAGATTTCAATAAGGTCAACCATCACTACTTGGCAGCAGTCCTAAAAGTAGCCAGTTTCAGATCCATTTTCAGTGGCTGGATTACAGCAATGCACATAGGTGCTTGCTCAGTCATAAAAGTAAATGGCCATTTCTCAGAACTGTTTCATATCTCATGCTCAATCCATTAGGAGTATCCTCTCACATCTTCTTTATGTTCCAGCACTAGAGCCCTTGAAGCAGCTGAAACTCTTCAAAAGTATTTCCTTCAAACTGAGATGTGGGAGGGCTGTGTCAGCATATGTGGATGACATCGCATTCATAATGCCAGACACCGTGGAAGTTTAGGTTGTCAGTTCCATTTTAAAGGAATACCAGGTGATGGCAGGGGCTAAGATAAATATGAGTGAGTATGCAGGCCTGCGACTTGGCAACTGGAGGAGCAAGACTATGTCAATGAACAGTATTGTAGATCAATGGACAGAGAGATCAGTCAAATTGCATGGTGTCTGGTTTGGCCTGGATTTGGAGGTGGACAAGAACTAGGATGACATTACGGAGTGGCCAGTCTCACTCAGAAATGGGCCAAGAGGAAGTTATCCTTGAAAGGTTGAGCAGAGGAGGTGAATGTGCACATCACCTCTTTAATAACTTATTGCCTGACTGTTGTTCCTTGCCCCAGTCCATATCTGGCCAAACTGGAGTGTTTACTTTTTCAATTCTTGTGGAAAGGATGCATTCCATTGGTCAGGTGGTTCATCTGTTGCCAAATCTTTATATTTCCTGAGCTTGTCAAATTCTTTTGCTGAGATATTATGATTACAAGGAATACTCATATCAATCAATAAACTGACTTTTAGTCTTTCACAACAATATCTAGTTATTAATTTTGATAGTTTGGTCTGTATGTACAGGTAAGTCCTAAAGAGTCATTACATTTTGTCCCTCGGTTTGGTACTTATACTACTCTTGATTTTATAATGTCGCTAACTCTGTCATGTCTTGATTTATACTCCACTGGTGTTAAAACTTTACATGCAGAGTTTAGGTGGTTCACTGTTTCAATCTCATCATTGCAGAATTGGCACTTTGGATCTACTCCATTTATCATCATATTGGCTTGGTAGTTCCAGGTCAATAAGCTTTGATCTTGAGCAGCTAAATTGAAATTTTTGCTCTCTGCCTTTAGCTCTATGCTACCTTCTTTCAGATTATTTTAACTTTTTGTTCTGCTTCAAGCAAGAAATACATGTGTGCTGGGTGAAATGGTTGGTTCCTGGATTTTCAACCAGGGATTGAAACCTTAGCCTAAATGTTTCGGCTAGCTTTTTTCCTTTATTCTGTCAATTTCCTGATTGCTTGAGTAATCAGGAAGATTACAGTCAAGATAACCAATAAAAAATCATTTGTTCTAACCTACTTTAGCTAAGAAATTATTATAAACGCAGAACCCAAATACAATGCTTTCTCTTTCATTTGGCTCCTTGCTGGAAGTACATGTCTTACATTTAACAGCATTAACATGCTTCTCTCTTTCATCTGGCACCTTGCAGGAGGTTCATGCCTGCTGTTCTTACCACTGTCAACCCCACCCCTCTCTTTACTAATGGCTAACACAGTGGTAACATGTTTCTCTTACCCTCTCTTCTCTACAGTCTAGAGAGGTAGATTCTCTTATTTTTCTTCTTCTGTCCCTTTTTTTCTTTTGGTCACTTAGCAGTAAACAACAAAATGACCACAGCAACCAACATGAATGACAACAGAACTTCTACTAATCTTTATGCAACAACAACCCAAAGCATTTGTTTTATATTATAACAGTAAATAAAGACCATTTTAACTATTATCTATTTCTTGTCACTTATATCAATCAGCAGTGCATCCATTAACCAGCAACCTCATAGAGAAATTAACTATGAGGTCTTTTTATAACTGGAAACTACATATCAGAAACACAATGATTCTAACCAACATACGAAACCATTACAAGTGTAATAATAAGCTAAAGTTGAAAACAAGATATTTTCAGTAATTGGGCAGTGGAATATCATGGAATATATGAAGTAGAATAAGTGGAATAAATGTATATACAAATACATCAATTGCATTAATTATAAATTGATGACAGATAGCATATTATATATATTGATTAGATTTACCAATGAGCAAAAAGAGAAAATTAATTTAATCATCAGAATTTATGGTGCATTGTGAGACAAAGAAGACAGCTGAATGAACTATTGAATACCAAAAAAAAAAAATAATAAATAAACAGAATGACTTCAACAGTTTGACATGGTTAAGTGTAACTCGCAATATATATATATATATATATATGTATGTATGTATGTATGTATGTATGTATGTATGTATGTATGTATATATATATATATATATATATATATATATATATATATATATAGGAGTGGCTGTGTGGTAAATAGCTTGCTTACCAACCACATGGTTCCGGGTTCAGTCCAACTGTGTAGCACCTTGGGAAAGTGTCTTCTACTATAACTTTGGGCCGACCAAAGCCTTGTGAGTGGATTTGGTAGACGGAAACTGAAAGAAGCCTGTCGTATATATGTATACTAGCAGTATAACCTGACGTTGTCCGGGTGTGACTTATTACGCCATCTACAATAAGTCTTGCTAGATAAAAATCAGCTAAAAAAGAAAGCCTTAGAATGAAAAAAACCTTATGATGTAAATATGTTCATAATTCAAAAGACGATGAAATTAATAGGGAAAGTTTGAAGGCTGTTTTGTGCAACATTATTAAGCATACGTAAATTTCATCCATCTAATTGGCTATACAAATGCTTGTGCAAAACAACTTTTAGCGCTGCCTTGATTATACATAACAGGGTAATCCTTTTTCGCAGGAGGTAGGATGGCAATTTCTGATAAAGCAATTGCTGGCGATCTGTTACTACACAGTTCTGCCAGAATTCTATCAGATTGGGCAGATGTTGATGCACCATTTTGAATTATGTTCAAAGTAGCTTCTGGAATGTTGTGAATTGCTGCAGTCTGTTGCTGTCTTTTTAAACCGGTTGCTTTCTTTCCCCAGCAAGCTCTCTTCTTTGGAGGCATAATCTATGTACATATTAAACAAAACAACAAAAGTTATAACAGATGGCAGAGTCGATAGTTTTCATATTTCGGTAATTTTTCAGATTAACACCCACACGATTACGTAACCCTAACCCTAACCCTAAACTTAAACCCTAACCCTAACCGTAACCCTAAAATCCTAACCCTGGCCCTAAAACCGTAACCGTAACACTAACCTTAATTGTAACCCTAACCCTAAGCCTAAATCCTAACCCTAACCGTAACCCTAAACCCTAACCCTGACCCAAAAACCGTAACCCTAACACCCTAGTGAAAATTGTGCGGGTGTTAATCTGAAAAATTACCCACATTTGTAATGAAGTTCACTGATTTGCAATGTGTTGTCCATAAGCTCCGTAGTTTGTATATTTACAAAACATTGACGAACATGAGTTATATTGTAGTGAATGCTTGTGTGTATGTGCGCGTGTATGCGTTTGAGAGAGTGAGAAAGAAGAGGGAGAGAGGAAAAGAGAGAGAGGGGGAGAAAGAAATAGAGAACGGGAGCAATGAAGAGAGGGAAAGAGAGGAAGGGAGAACGGAAGACAGTTATAAAATAGCAATGCATGCGCATGTTTATATAAGAAACACACAGAAACTAAATCTTATATCTATAATGTTGATGTGTGTATGTGTTTATGTGTATGTTGTCACAGATCACGTATGTGTGGTTGTGTGTGTTTTTACGTTTCTATGTTATAAAAATATGTTAGAGGTAGAGGGATAGAGAAAGCTATCAAATGGGAGAGAGGAAGAAGAACGAAGTAAGAGTGAAAAGGTAGGAGGAAAGAATAGTCTTAAAGCAAGTTAATCTATGACTTTGTATGTATCACTTTCTCTCTCTCTCCCTCTTTTACTCTGTATATTATATGTTGAGCGTGTGATCGATGTGTAAGAATGCCGGTACAGGTAGAAGGGAAGAAATATAAAAGTTGCTAGAAACAACAGCCAAATCTCCCTTAAATCATACGGAATTTAAAAAATCTAATTACTGCACTGGAAAATTCACATCGAGAAAATTCCATTGATGTAAAAATTTGTACGAAAAAGTGGAAAATGTGGATTTTTGTAAACTTTTAAAAAGACTTCACACAGATACACAACTTCAGCATTATATATTAAGATGGGCAACACACACACACACACTAAATAAAAAAAATGACAGGTATTTGTATGTATGTGTGTATTAATGTGTATTCTGTGTCTCAATATATATATGGTAGTAAGTAAATGCGTTTAAAGAAAGATATTAAAAAAATTCAGTTTGTAGGGAATAAATGTTTAACTGTCGATCGTATTTGGAAGAGACTGACAGGTATTTGTATGCATGTGTTCATTTGTATATGTGTGTATTTATACATATGTATGTATGAATATGTATTCAAAAACATCTATATTTACAATTTAAAGTTGGTTTTCACACTCAACCCTGTTCTGCAGAATCAGTGTAACGACAGGAGGTTTGTGCCCATCTCTACATTCTGAGTTCAAATTCCGCCAAAGTCGACTTTGCCTTTCATCCTTTTGGGGTCTAAAAAATAAGTACCAGTTGAACACAGGGGTCGATATAATCGACTATTCTCCACCTGCCCCAAGCCGCCCTTGTGGGGAAAATTTAAAATAATGATGATAATAATAATAATAATAATAATAATAATAATAAGGACCTCTGCCAATCAAATTCCCAACCCACAACTAAGTCTTAAGTGTATATATATATATATGGGCAACACACATACACTAAATAAAAAAATGTTAGTAAGTAAAGGTGTTTTAAAAAGGATAGTTAAATTTTCAGATTAACACCGGCACGATTTTCCCTACAGTGTTAGGGTTAGGGTTTTAGGGTCGGGGTTAGGGCTAGGGTTTGGTAGGTAATCGTGCGGGTGTTAATCTCAAGATTTGCGAAAAAATTTTCCAAAAAACTCACAGTTTGTTGGGAATAAATGTTTGTCGATTGTATTTGAAAAAGATGTGTGGCTATTTTTTTTTTTGGTGTTATCATGGTGAAGGACGGAGTTCCGGAGTTAGAAATAACTTACAATTCCCGCCAATTAGAATGAGGTATGTATGTATATATGTATGTATGCCTGTATATATGTGAGAGTATAGTTTCACTGTAATAGTCTCAATATAAAAATGAAACCATTAAAGTGAAAGTATCTGTCATTACAATATCGAAATGTGATTGTTTCAGTTTTGATACTGAAATAGTTTTCTTTTACTGTAAGTGTTTCTCCTTCCTTTCATTTTGTATTTGTTGTTGGATTGTTCTTAAAGATTCATAAGAGAAAGTAAGAGTTGAAAGGATTTGTAAAGGTAGTAGAAAGAGGAAATTAGATTTTATTAGGGAGAAATGTTAATTTGTGTAGTTTTATGGATTTTATACATAATTAGGAGTTATTTTGACTGAAAAAATGACGCTGTGACCTAACCTATTGTATTTAGAATATTAATTGCGATTCTTTAATCCAAGAAATTTGGAATTGTGTAAATATATGAATTTTAAACATACACACACACACACAGAAAAATCTGCCCTTTATAGATAAAATATATATTATGATTGACCGTTGACTGAACACTATTCAATTTTTTTCTCCGTGTTTTTCTCCTTGTCTCCGTATTCTTTCTGTTGAAGAGCGTAGCTCGAAACGTCAAAGACTTTCCGTATTCCCGAGCGTCATACTAATACATCCTTTTGTTATTTACACCACCTGTCCTCGTCTGTTGTTGTTTTTTCATACATTCTCCCATATATATATATATATATATATATATATATATATATATATATATATATATATATATATATATATATATATATATATATATATATATATATATATATATATAAACAGGAATATCACTCCGTAGAAGAACCACTTTCCACAAAGAACAAATCCACCACCGACATCACAGACAGATACAGGTCAGTGGACACATAGAAAGGTGTGTGAGGAATCTTAATCCTAATTTCCTAATTTTTCCCTTCTATCAATGTTCACAGAACACCTCAACACAACAAAAAATGAATAAAGAGGCAATTTTCATCAATAAATATCTTCCTCAACTAAATATGAACACATAACATAATATAGAACACTACTAATCTTCCATTTAATACCACTAACCCCCATACATCCCATACACCATTCACATTACAGATTTAGATCTACCCTAATTGCACCAAATCCAGAACTACTTACCTCCCTTACACATAATCTTTTTACTAAGGGACTAATAGACCTGACACCGTTCAGTATTTGGTGTGCATTTAAAGCAATGATTAGTAATATTAGGAAACCGGTATGCTTTTGAATCTCTTTAACAACTCACAATAATGACTTTTATTACCTTTATTCCTACCTCAGTTCATCTAATTCTATATATCTATCATTACTTTTCATAAAAAGCCTTTACTTTTTTAGATTTCCAATGTGCATTTTCACTTATTTTTCTGCTTACTTTCCCATTACATTTCCATGTGTAGTTTCTATTTTGTTTTTGTAACATATTTCTATTATATATATATATATATATAAAGAATAATGATAAATGGAGCAAAACGCATATAATCAATAAGTCCCTTTAATTCCTACATATGTTTCAAAAATTATATGCACTCTACTCCAAAATAGTAAGAGATGTTGGTATATACATATAATTTTATCATCAGGGAACCATTTTACAAATGCAAGACTTGTGCTATATATATGTATGTGTGTGCATATGTTTGTGTGTCTGTGTTTGTCCCCCAATATTGCTTGATAACTGATGCTGGTGTGTTTACGTCCCCATCACTTAGTGGTTCAGCAAAAGAGAGCGATAGAATAAGTACTAGGCTTACAAAGAATAAGTCCTAGGGTAGATTTCTTCAACTAAAAAGGTGCTCCAGCATGGCTGCAGTCAAATGACTGAAACAAGTAAAAGAGTAATATATATATATATATTAGAAGGGGAAGTAGCTTCACACGATGTAGAAGACAACTGGACGTTTCTACGGGACAACCTGCTGAGGGCCACTGACCAGATCTGTGGATGGTGCAAAGTCCCCTCTCGACCCAAAATAACGTGGTGGTGGAACAATGTTGTTGACATGGCTATTAGACAAAAGAAACAGGCTTGGAGGGACTGGAAGAATGGTGGTAGCAGGGAATTGTATCAGACTGCCAGAAGGGAAGCTAAGCGACAGGTTTATTTAGCCAGAGGGGAAGCAGATAAGAAAAAATTTGCCAATGTTCTGCGCCGTGAGGACCAAAGACTTGAGGTATTTCGTGTTGCAAGACAGTGTATGAGAGAGAATTGTGATGTCGTCGGAGAGAAATGTGTTCGCATGGATGATGGTACGCTTGCACTAAATGAGGCTGCAAAGAAAGAGGTATGGAGACGCCACTACGAAAGGTTACTCAATAAAGAGAACGAATGTGAGAAAGAGAGTCTGCTGAATGTTGACCCAACAGAGGGACCAGTGATTCGAGTTGACAGTACCATGGCAGATAAAGCTATTAAGAGTATGAAAACAGGGAAAGCCCCCGGCCCATCAGGAATCACTGCAGAGATGCTCAAAATATCTGGCAGTGTCGGCTATAGCCTAGTCACCCGCATTGTTAACCAGGTGATACATGAAGGAGTCATATCCAATGACTGGTGTAGCAGCACCATAGTCAACTACTACAAAGGTAAAGGTGACGCTTTAGATCCAAATAATTACAGAGGTATCAAGTTGTTAGATCAGGTAATGAAAGTCACGGAGAAGGTCATAGCCCAACTAATTAGGGAGAGAGTCAGTTTAGATGAGATGCAGTTTGGGTTTGTACCAGGGAAAAGCACCACTGATGCTATATTTCTGGTAAGGCAGCTGCAGGAGAAATACCTAGCCAAAGATAAACCTCTGTACCTGGCTTTTGTTGACATGGAGAAAGCCTTTGACAGGGTCCCCCGATCCCTTATCTGGTGGTCAATGAGAAAACTATGGATAGAAGAATGGTTAGTGAGAGCTCTGCGAGTCATGTACAGAGACGCTGTCAGTAAGGTGAGGGTTGGCAATGAGTACAGTAAAGAATTCCAGGTAGAGGTAGGAGTCCATCAAGGTTCAGTCCTCAGCCCCCTCCTATTTATCATAGTCCTCCAGGCGATATCAGAGGAATTCAAGACAGGATGCCCCTGGGAGCTCCTCTATGCTGATAACCTTCCACTAATTGCTGAGTCACTATCAGAACTAGAGGAGAAGTTTCAGGTATGGAAGCAAGAACTAGAAGCGAAGGGCCTTAGAGTCAACCTAGCTAAAACCAAAGTCCTAATAAGTAGGAAGGTAGACAACACACAAACCCCTTCAGGTAGATGGCCCTGCTCGATCTGTAGAAAAGGCGTAGGTAGAAACTCTATAAGATGCACTCAGTGTAAGCTATGGACACATAAGAAGTGCAGCAATATCAAAGGAAGGTTAACTAGGAAGTTAGTTTTTGTATGTAGCAGATGTTCAGGAGCTATAAACACTGTAAATGTGCAGAAAACAACTTCTGCCACATTCCAGGGAGAAAAACTAGACGTAGTTGATAGCTTCCGCTATCTATGTGACCAAGTTAGTAGTGGGGGAGGGTGCGCTGAAAGTGTAGCTGCAAGAATAAGAATAGCCTGGTCAAAGTTCAGAGAGCTTTTACCTCTGCTGGTGACAAGGGGCCACTCACTCAGAGTAAAAGGCAGACTGTATGACGTATATGTATGAACAGCCATGCTTCATGGCAGTGAAACATGGGCTGTGACTGCTGAGGACATGCATAGGCTCACAAGGAATGAAGCCAGTATGCTCCAATGGATGTGTAGTGTCAGTGTGCATACTAGACAGAGTATTAGTATCTTGAGAGAAAAGTTGAACTTACGAAGCATCAGTTGTAGTGTGCAAGAGAGACTATTGCGCTGGTATGGTCATGTAGCGAGAATGGATGAGGATAGCTGTGTGAAAAAGTGCCACACCCTAGCAGTTGAGGGAACCTGTGGAAGAGGTAGGCCCAGGAAGACCTGGGAGGAGGTGGTGAGGCACGACCTTCAAACATTGGGCCTCACCAAAGCGATGACCTCTGACCGAGAAATTTGGAAATATGCTGTGCATGAGAAGACCCGGCAAGCCAGGTGAGACCTAAATCTAAGGCCTCAGGCAGTTCACTTATGCATACCTTCCTTCATTGGACACTAAACTCCACTTGCAAAGACCTGTTGAGGCAAGTGAAATCGAAATTGAGTTAAATTCGACAACTGGCACCCATGCCAACGTCGTCTCCTTCATTGGACACGAAACTCAGCTTGCAAAGACTTATTGGGGCAAGCGAAAGCGAAATCGTGATGGCACCTGTGCCCAGCATCGCCTTTCTCACACCTGTGCCCGCGGCATGTGTAAGGACTTTTGAGCGAGATTGTTACCAGTGCCCCTGGACTGACTCTTGTGCAGGTGGCACATAAAATACACCATTTTAAGTGTGGCCATTGCCATTACCGCCTGACTGGCCTTCGTGCCAGTGGCACGTAAAAGCACCTACTACACTCTCTGAGTGGTTGGCATTAGGAAGGGCATCCAGCTGTAGAAACTCTGCCAAATCAGATTGGAGCCTGGTGTAGCCATCTGGTTTCACCAGTCCTCAGTCAAATCGTCCAACCCATGCTAGCATGGAAAGCGGACATTAAACGACGATGATGATGATGATGATATATATATATATATATATATATATATATATATATATATATATATATATGTACTAGCAGCTAAGCCCGGTTTCACCCAGTCAGAGAATGATGCAAAGAGAGAAACGAAGACATAAAAAAGAGGAAGAAGTGGTGTTTGGGCGATGGATCTTGGTAGAAAAAAAAGAATGTCATGGTGAGTTTGTAAGGAGAGCAAAGCAAGACTGGACTTACATGGGCTGGCAGGACAATGAAAAAATTGCGGAGTTGAAATTGGAGCAGTTGAAGTTTCCGTTGTTATCATTGGAGTGCCTCTTTGTAGACAACATTCTTTGTCCTTCCCTCGGGTGCACAAATAGAAAGACCATGGGGACAGCCAACGTACAGTTGTGTGTGTGAGAGTACTTGCTGTCAGATTGAAACCAACTGCTTGCACTGATTGTCCCTGCACCTTGTTGATTGTCATGGGAAAGCAGAGTTTGATGGGAAATTGCATGTTTAAACTTGTAGGTCGTATCGGAGTGGGTAAGGGAGATATAAGTATGTCTTAGCCAGCGGCCGGTTCATTCAAGATTATTACCTACAGAACTCGGGAGCACAATTTTTTGATAATCATCCGCATACCATTGCACATTATTGGAACATCTAAATTCCTTAGCAGCATGATTGGCGCACCAACTTTCAGATGCAGTTCGTGAGCTGGTAGTTCTGCGGGTCCCCCCTTTTGTCAGATTTGTCATGGGCTGGCCAGTTTATCTCAGATACATGGGAAGCTGGATTAAATTTTTCATCAACACAGGGGAGCCAAAATAAATTTTTTCAATGTCCAAGGGAAGCCAAATTGCGAAAAAGGTTGAGAAATGCTTATCTATAACGATGGTTTTTATTTAGGAACATCGTAAAAGTAATTATAATGAATTGCTTAATATAAAGAAAAGTATGTGTTTTCAAGCAAATACAGTTAGAAAAAATATTTACCATTTCAAGTCATCACTAAAAACAAAGCTCATCAATTTTTGAATGAAATAATTATTTTATTCTTTTATTCTAAGTTGTAAATTTTGCCTGAGAAATAAAGCAAATAATCACCAAATGCATTGTTAAAAATCTGCAACTCGATAGCAAATATCTCCAAATTGATTAGAAATGCATAAATTTAATAATAACAATGTTTTTGAGATTCTGGTTCGAATGAAATGAGCGTTTTTGTTTCACTTTTAACATGTAATACCTAAATAGTGGAGGAGATATGATGTTGCTGTGGGCTGGAAGTATGCAAGAAGTTAAAATTTTTTTTTGACTAAAACACAACCGGGACCCTAAGTAAGGCATGGGTAAAATTTGAATGAAATTGGTTGTGTAGTTCTGGAGTTTTATGGATTCACACAGACATACTCAATTTTATATATATATAGATATACAAATACACATAGCATATTATATATATTGATACCAAACCATTGAATTACACTTTACTAAAGCATTCCTATTTGAATTATAATTTCAGTCTGACCAACAATATATTTTACATACAATTTGTACTTCATCTCGTTCCCTTCATCAGGGATTTTATCTATTTTTGACAATACCATTCCCTCCATCAAGGAATGTCTCAGTTAATTTGAACTATCTAGTGTATTGTTTGTTCATTTGTTTGTTTCTGTGTCTTGTTATCCATGTATCCATAACACTAAATGAACCTGTAAGTATACCATCCATGCAACCACAACAATTAGATGCAGCTGTAAGCACACCATTCGTGTTTTCTTTTGTTAGTCACTGAATATTTGTTCTCTAATCTTAACTTTGGTCTTTCTCTTACATGGGGAAACATTGATTGATTTACTTTCCAGTCCATGAATTATTGCTTTGCTATCTATCTGAAGTTCAATTCTATGGAAGATATTGTGGATATAGTTTCAAACACATGACACTCCATTTTATTATTTCTCAAAGTATTAACAACTCAGCAGTCTTCATTATTACAATATGACTATTTCCTTAAAGGTGGCAAGCTGGCAGAATCGTAACCACTTTTGTCCATCTTTATGTTCTGAGTTCAAACCCTACTGAATTTACCTTTCATCATTTCAGGGTCTATAAAATAAGTACCAGTTGAGACAGGGGTTGATGCAGTATGAGCATACTGAAACCAGTATGAAAATTTGCTTCAACTCTGTTTGCTCCTTTCAATCTTTAACATCATTCAAAAGTCTGGGTTTCAGCTTTCTTTTATGCTTTATCATTATCCTTTTTTAACCTCCTTGTAGGAAACAACAGAATGCAACTTTGTGTTGATTCTCACTACTTTGTTACAACAGCTATGATATTCAAGTCAAGACTTGGTTATACCACCAGGTATACTCTGGAAGTGTGGACTTACATTCTGATAAAATATGCTGCAACAGTCTCTATAACCTATGCCCCAATGACTGTCAGCTGTGTCATTCTAATCTCATCATCTAATATTGGTTGGGAGTGGAAACACATTGTATGCAACTTTCAGGAGAAATCCTTACCTGGCTGGCTGCATATTTCACAATATGCTCTACAATTGTTTCTTTTGCTCAATTGTCACCCATGCTGCCGATATGTGCTCGTTTCCTAACACTATTGCTTTATGCACTCAATGGCAACTTGTCTTTTCTATTTGCATTCTTCTTTTCCTTACTTGCTAAGCTGGAATTTCTGATGACCAAGAAGATTTTTTGTTTTGTCTTTGATGTTTATCGCCTTCTTTTCTGTAACATTTCTGTACAAACAGTTCTGCAGCAGTTGAGACAGTGGTTTGATGCCAGTATATAAAGTTACAAATATTTTACCAAACCATTCCAAATTCTTAATTATACTAGAAATTAATTACAATTCAAAATCAGTCTACTTGTTAGAAAGGATTAATAAAAACCTATAATTTTTTCATAAATCTCATTAATTTTTCATTTTTTTTTTATCATTCATTCTATTTTTTACATTTATTTACACTACAATTTGTTTGCCAAATTCTGGTGTATATTTATTGATCTGTTATTACTATTTAGTCCTAGTCATCATAAGCAATATTATGGCTGCAGGTATTCCAGTCATGGTCATTTAATCTTTTTGTATATCAAAGATTATTTTGCTTAACATATCCTTCTTTATTTGAGAGAAATGGGTGTGATTTTAGGGAGATTTGGCTGCTATTGCTTGAAGGTCAAGTAACTGCATTGTAGTCCACTTATCAATTCAAATTTAACAAATCTGCTATTGATGTTTGGTATAACAATACTTTTGACTGTTGTTTCAATCTGCTTATGAGTATGGTATTGGAATGGTAGAACTGGTAGGGGTATTAAACAAAATAACTTGCAATGTTTCTTTACAATCATTTATGCTCTGAGTTCAAATATAATTAGGGTTGATGTACATCCTTTTTTTTTTCAAATATGCCTTGTTAGAAATCACTACTTTAGAAAATGAATATAGTTGATTGACTCAGTTGACCAGTATACAACTGGTACTTATTTTATTATCCTTGGATAAATGGAAAGCTAACTTAAACTCTGTAGAGTTTATAATTTGTTAGTTTAAAGGGAAAAATTTAGTCTGTTGTACATACAGAGGTCCTGAATTCAGATCCAAGTACTGACTTTGTTTTATTCAATTTTTTTACTGACCATTTTTCTAGAAATATTCATTAGCATTAATCTTTAAAAATAACCAAAGCTTCAAAAGAGTTTCTGGAAGAATGTTATTCAGTAGTCATTTCAGCAAAAGGTCTTATTGGAAAATATGCATCAATGCTTGCTGTTTGGAGTGGTTTCATTTATCTTTTACTTGTTTCAGTCACTTGACTGTGGCCATACTGAGACACTGCCTTGAAGAATTTTAGTTGAACAAATCAACCCCAGTACTAATTTTTTTAAAGTACTAGTACTTATTCTAACAGCTTCTTTTGCTATAGCACTAAGTTACAGAGATGTAAACACATCAACACCAGTTGTCAAGTGGTGGTGGGGTCACAGACACAGACATATATATCATCATCATCATCATCGTTTAATGTCCGCTTTCCATGCTAGCATGGGTTGGACGATTTGACTGAGGACTGGTGAAACCAGATGGCTACACCAGGCTCCAATCTGATTTGGCAGAGTTTCTACAGCTGGATGCCCTTCCTAACGCCAACCACTCAGAGAGTGTAGTGGGTGCTTTTACGTGTCACCCGCACGAAGGCCAGTCAGGCGGTACTGGCAACGGCCACGCTCAAAATAGCAGTCAAAGAACTACTGATTTCAAAACTACAAATTATTACTCCAGATTGATAGCGATATTTTTGATACACACAGAACAAAAAACAGTATATATGATATATATATATATATATATATATATATATATATATATATATATATATATATATATATATGGCAGGGTTCCTTCAGTTTCTCTCTACTGAATTCACTCACAAAGCTTTGGTTGGCCCAAGGCTATAGTAAGAAGACACTTGCCCAAGGTGCTATGCAGTGGGATTGAACGTGGAACCCTGTGGTTAGGAAGCAAACTTCTTACCATTTGCTTTCTTAGCAATTCATCCATTAAAATGTACCCCCCCCCACATACACGGTATTTCATCTGCTGTGAAGTTCTGAGTTCAAATTCCGCCAAGGTCAACTTTGCCTTTCATCCTTTCGGGGTCAATAAATTAAGTACCAGTTACACACTGGGGTCGATGTAATTGATTTAATCCCTTTGTCTGTCCTTGTTTGTCCCCTCTATGTTTAGCTCCTTGTGGGCAATAAAGAAATAAGAAACGTTAGTACTCCGGGCGAAATGCTTACCAGTGTTTTGTCTCTGTAAGTTTATGTTGAAATTTTATTGAATTGTTGCCATTGTTATTTGGTTGGAATTGTTGTTAGAACTGTTGCCGTTGTTAATTTAATTGTTGTTTTGTTCCCCATTGTGGGAAAATGGAGCAGATGCAGGAGGGAGGCCCAAGTTATGCGGCTGCAACGAGCAGAGGAGTAAATGTGCAAGAGCTAGAGGTCCGCAAGATAAAGGTGGAGCCTAGAAAGATGAAGGAGAGTGAAAAATTAATCACTAAGGAAGGTAATATTCTGAAGCTAATGCCACCTGAAGAATTATCAGCCGTGTTAAAAAGAATGGTAACATTTAAAACCATGAAGACAGCCACAAGAAAAATAGAGATAGAAGCCAGAGGAGTGTATCAAGGAGTTGAAAAGATTTACAACATACATTACGAGAGGGAGAAAATACGCCACTGTAGAGGTACGCTTCACAACAGAGGAGGAAGCAATAAAGCACTCCACAGAGGCTATAAGGTCAGAAGAATGGATGTTCCTGCCTTCGTACTGCAGCAATTGTGTGGCCAAAGTGCAAGTGGGTAGGGTGCCACCCGAATTAAGGGAAGAATGGCTGATGACAGCAATAACATAATATGAAAGATTGGAAGATTTTGAAGGCTACCAGGGCCCAGAAAGTAAACTACAGAGGATTTGAACAGTGTAGTGGATGAGATTGTGTTGCCAAAAGATGTAAGATTGAGAGTCAGTGTAGAGGAAAGGCCGCCGATATGTTTCACATGCGGAAAGAGGGGTCACATGAAGGCATGGTGCGCCCAAAGAGAACAACAAGCAAAACAGGTGAAGAGACAGGAGAATGTGGACCAGGTCATGGTAACAGAAAAAGAAACAGAGAATGGGTTTACTGTGGTTAAAAAGAAAAGAAGGAGGAGCGGAGGAATGAATTCTCCGCCAGAGAAGCAGAAAAAAGAAGAGAGAAGAGATGAGAAAAGAAACTGTGATGGAGGTCAATAAGAAGGAAGAAAAAAGGGAAAGTAAAAAGAAAGTGGAGTTACCAGTAAAGATACCGGTTGTTCCAGTGGAGAAGGATTCGGAAACACAATTGCAGGAAGGAGAGTTGGAGAGATTATTTAGGATAGAGGAAGGAAATGGAGAACAAAAAGTACAAGATAAAGGAAAGAAGATACGAGAAGGAGATGGAGTGTGGTATTATGTGACATACCCAAAGAATGTTGAAACAGAAAAAAAGATAAATAAGTTTCATTCAATAGTAAAAGTGAAGGTGCCTTCATACGTCTACACAGAGGATATGACGGCAATACTGATGGAAGAAGAGAACTACAGAAAGTTGAAAGAGATGTGTAGAGATAGTGTTGACCCACCAGGAGTGGAGGTGGAATTCAAGGAGTTGCCACCAGTAGTGAATTTGAGAGATATTGAACCACTGATGAAGTTCTACTAAAAGAGGGAAAAAAATGTATGTTAAATGATGTTATTTTTAGGAAAATAATGGTGATAAAGTAGGGGAAAAAAAAGAACAATTGTAGATAGTACATATAATGGTTCAAATGGTAGCGCATGTGAATGGGGCCCGTGTGGCCATTTTCATTTTTTCATTATTATATAATTTCATCCCGTTTACATTCGTTTTATCTTTTTGTCCCCACTGTGGTCCTGTCTGTCCTTGGTGACCGCATCTGTGTTTAGGGCTTTATGCCTAATAAAGAAATCGGTATTTCGTCTGTCTTTACGTTCTGAGTTCAAATTCCTCCGAGGTCGACTTTGCCTTTTATCCTTTCGAGGTCGATAAATTAAGTACTAGTTGCGTATTGGGTCCATCTAATCGACTGGCCCCCTTCCCCCAAATTTCGGGCCTTGTGCCTAGAATAGAAAAGAATAGTTGAATATACTCCACCACAGTGATATTGAGAGGAACAGAGATGGGAAAAAATTACGCTGTTTCAGCTATCGATATTTCCATATTTTATTTTTTGATCACTTAGTCAATATCGTAAACTTTACATCCCATTTTTTTGTTTTTAAAACTACCTCCTTCTGAACGTTCAGTTATTCTATTTTATCCTCCCTCTCCATAAATGCTAGCTCCTTTCCCTGTATTTCTTTTTCTTCGCACAAGCTTTTCAATTCTATACACTTTATTCAGTTAACTCTTCCTTCTCTCGTATTTAGTCAGTTTATCAGTCAAACCTCCCTCTCCTTCGCCTTCATTCAACTTGTACCTATTCCTCTTCCCCCTCTTTGTCACTTTCAATGAGCGGGATGGGAGCGCCATTGAAGTAGGAGGAGACGGACCAATTAATAGTAGCAGCAGTAGTGGCAATAATAACAGTGGTAGTGACAGTAGAGTGTTGTATGTAGTAGTAATAATAGTGTACAAAGCAGTAGTGATAGTAGTAACAGTAGTGTTGTATGCATCAGAACTTCTTGAGGTATCATGGCTTCCTTTCGTGAGACCACAGCGGAAAGAAGCCAGGAAAGAAAATCAGTTCACAAAAATGGTACAAGTAATGGCATATCCAAACAGAAAAATGGACATGCATCGGGTTCTAACGGTAGCAATGTAAGTATATTTACTTTTTAAAAGAATGTTTAGAAATATATCAAAAAGTAATATGTCTATTGCAATTCTTGCTTGTCATGGTCTTTTTTGTGAAGATCCGCCTGATATTTTAGTTCAGTATCCCTTAACTTTGCTGTTTACAAGCTGGTATCGTTCAAGAATGCCTTTGCTCTTTATTCAAGATTTATTTATAGGTTTTGTTTAAAAGCTTTAGTTTTGCGAAGATGTATCAGGTGAAATTTAGGTGAACGCAAAACCCTGCCTACCTAAACCAGTTGGGCGTGTTTACCCTCTCTTGTTACAGTTTTTCTCCCGGAGGAACTATGTTTATTTATTACTACGGGGAAATCTCTCCCTATCCCTCTATTAATTCTAACAACAAACAGTATTTGTTGAATTGAGGTTAGCTCTCATCTAACTAGAGCCGCGACCCGGTTTCAATTCCCAGTTTATAAGCTATCTTCATTCACTCGCCTCTTCGCTTCTTTTGAGAAATCTGTTATAGTCTCAAGATCATCAATGTCCCTGTAACTATAAATTCACTTTGAATTTTGCACCAACCTCTCCAGTCATCTTTTACCCAGGCATGTTCATTGAAGGTTGACATGGGACTCATCACATTTCTAATAAGTAAAATTCACCAAACCACTACATTCTAACCCATTGTCGCTCTCTGTCTACATGGGACTGCAAAATATCAGGTTACTGCAGTCTCTCCTTGTACTAATAAATGGTTTAAAAAAAAATTCAACAGGTTTTGTTTCTCCCTTTGCTCTAATAGGTAATGTACATCTTTCTGCTTATTGTTTGTTTTTACTCATTTCTGCTTCCCACTCGTGATAAATGGCGTCACCCTAAAACTTCTGTCATCACCCTGTTGCTTGCAAAACTCTGCGTTTTTAACCCTTTTCCCACCCATGTCACAATACGATGAGGTATTTTTGTTTGTTTGTTTATCAGGGAATGTACATACTAGACCAAATACAGTTTTTGGTGTGTTTCTTTTAATAATTTTTAGTACACTTCTTATTTACCTTATGTTGAGCATTGACAAAAATATGACCATTGTGTTTTCATATTTGTTGCAATCGCTTCTTGTAGGCCGGAGGTGCGACAACTTAATTTCTGCCTTGATACTTTTCACCTTTGATGTATTTACATTTTTTCGAGTGTGTATATAGAGTGAGGAGTGTTTGTACATACTAGAGTACATGCACTCTGAAAGGTCTGTTGTTTTGTTGGAGCTGTATTGAACCAAAATGAAAGTAGCATCCAGACTTGCTGCAGCAGGTTAGCGACATTCTTTTTACCTCGCAGTCACACCGTGTTCCCCTCCATCTCTGTCACAGCCTCTTTTCCTCTCTCTCTCTTAATCATTTTACTCTGTTCTCTTTCCTCTCTCTGTCACACACCCTGTCAGTGTCCCACACACTCTCTTCTGTTTTACTCTCTATCACTTACCCTGTTCGTCTTTATCACAATCTTTCTCCTCTTTCTCAAAATTTCCTTTACTCACACACTCTGTCCATCCTCTTCTCTCAAATTGGATATCAATAAAACTCTATTCGTCCTGAAAACATTCGACTGTCGCAGTAGTGAGAAATTTGACTGAATTAGTCCAGCTTTGATTGTGGACTCTAAAACGACTCTCTCCTTTTAAAATATAGGGCTGAGACATATAAGAATAAAAGAATCTGTTCTCTTGTAAGATGTTCCGTCTGCATTTCCACAGTAGAAATATAAAAGGACCTCTTCAGTACTCGTGTATTCAAATGGTTGTTCACATCAGATCTCCTGGGAAACCGTAAATGAGTTTCTCGTCTTTTAAAACAGCAGTTGTGAACTTTGTAATTAAATAGTTAAAGTTTATTTATTGTTTTATTTTCTCGTAATGAAAGCTTGTCCAGTGTTGTTAAATCAGGACTCCCTCTCACTCTCGTTGCTCGCATTTCCCTCTAGAAAAGAGAAAGAGTGAAAATATCTACTCCCTCTCTTCTGCTCTCCTCCTACTTCAGGATTCTCCACACCCATTGAAATTATTCCTGAAATTCCTTGTGTGAAATTTGATATATAATACATGTAGTTGCAGCAACAGATTTAAGTCAATCGTTCAATTATATAAGGTTTTTATATTTAATCTTGTACAATATTTAAAGTAGTACGTGTTTAAAAAATTTAAGAAATTCGATCAAGTTAACATACTGAAGTGTAATCAGATAAACTTCTAAGTTCATTGTAAACGTTAATGCTCAATAAAACAAAATAGCTACACATACACAGACTTTGTTTAATCACTAATTTTATTACAACTTATTTTTTCCTCCTTGAAGCAGTAGTTTCTTCTATACTGTTTTGTATTTCTATATCTGTATGTGTACTATTTCGCAGTCTACAAATTAATTACTAACGCTGACCAATTAATAATCAACCAGATGTTTTGAAAACTGACAGAACAATCGCATGAAGATTGGTGCACAGTGGCCTTGATACCTCTAAATGTTCACCTAACACGTTTCTTTTGACTGGCACACTCTACATACTTTCTCTTGATGTTGGTGAGAATGATTGGAATGTCAAACATGTTAAGTCTTTTTATCTCCGATCTTTTTCGTTTTCTTTCCATTACATGATGATGTAAGACTTGTTTCCATTAACATTACCTACACTTCATTCGGGTTGTCTTAAAAAAAAAAATGTGTGCATGCGCGTACCTGTCTGCCTAACCCTGAAATAAAATAACTTCGTGAACCTCTATTTAACTAACGAAATATCATTTTAAAAATACAAATCATAAGTTAACTATGTAACACCACACACACACACACACTATCTGTATGTAGATACATAATTACACTTAGCGTTTTAGTAACTCATTAGTATATACCTGTTCCTCGCGATTAGAAAGAAGGGGAGTATTATAGTTTGCTAACTTGATTCAGTTCAGTTCAAGTGTTACTATAAAAACACACACAATCACACTTTCTCTCCCCCCCCTCTCTCTCTCTTGTTACAGCAGATATATTTAATATCACTTAGCGCTAGAGAAGTTCTATTTTTCATATAAGAATATATCGCGTAAATTAGCCCATCAGCGAAAAAGACCGAGAGACTAGGTTTAAAAAGAAAAGTCTGGGATCGATGTGTTCCATCGCAACCTTTTCAGGGGATCCGCCATGG
>NC_142938.1:32462517-32482517 GCF_046866305.1 Octopus bimaculoides | reverse complement strand
TGAATTGACCCCTTTCTCTATTGGTATACTAAACATTGTGTACAAAAAGTATAAATTCAACATAGCCGTATGCATGCCTCACCAAAATATTACCATGCCTCATCAAAATATTACCATGCCTCATTGGTGGGGCATGTGCCCCACATTGGGAATCATGGATCTAGAGAGAATATTCCATTCCAAATAAAATTGTTTATTATGTTGCTTTAGAGATCAAATTAATTTACTAAGCCCTGTATTGTTGCATTTATTGATATGTCTAAATGTAGAGTAATGGTTAGATATTCTTTTTGACAATTGAGATGATGAACTACCTATGTAAAAATAGACATCAGAACTGGAAGTAATTACCTTGGGTCAAGAGGGGACTTTGCACCATCCACAGATCTGGCTCTCAGCAGGTTATCCCGTAGAAACCTCCAGTTGTCTTCTATCAATGGCTTCGAGTAATACATCTCTAAATCTCTGTTCATTTACATGATCTTTAAGCTTCCAGACCCTTCTCCTCAATGCTGGTCATCTTCTGGGCATCCATTTAGCCCTGATCCTGAAGTCACTAACTACTAGTCTATGTTGAGGGGTACATTCTTTGCCTGGGAAGGGTTTGGCATTTATAAGCAGCCCTCTTTCCCTTTTCCTGGCGAGGATGTAGTCAATTTGGCTAGTGTAGTCAATTTGGCTAGTGTAGTCAATTTGGCTAGTGTAGTCAATTTGGCTAGTAACTGGCAGGTTATATATATATATGTAAATAATAATAATGGTATTTTCATATAAGCTTAAAGCTTATGGTGATCACCATGCAATGATTAAGGATAATAGTCTAATAAAGAGGCATATAAGCCCTTGACAGAAAAAAGAAGGCTTTCCTATCCGTGTGGGAGAGGAAAGCCTTCTTTTTCTGTCAAGGGCTTATATGCCCCTTTATTAGACTATTTTCCTTAGTCATTGCATGGTGATCACCATAACCTCTAAGCTTATATAAAAATACCATTATTATTATTATTAGGTTGGTGCATAATTATTGCAGCTTTTTTTCAATAAATTTTATTCAACAAAAACAATAACAACATCTAACAAAACATCTTTAAATGATTATTCCGGAGCATATTCACCATCTACTTCAATTTCTGCTTGATGTTTATATATATGAAATTTAAGGAAAAGAAAAATTATATATATATATATATATATATATATATATACATACAAATTACTAGTAAATAATAATATTAGTGATGATTGAAAGCATGAACTGTGCAGGTAAGTTTATGAAAGGGAAGTTTATGAAGGGAAGCTAGGAGACAGGTATATATAGCCAAAGGAGAAGCAAAAAAGAAGATTGCCAATGTTCAGTGATGTGAGGATCAAAGAACTGAAGTATTTCGGATTTGAAGACAGTGTGTGAGAGAAAATTGTGATGTCATAGGAGAGAAATGTGTCCACATGGATAATGTTGCAGTTGCGTTTAATGATTCTGCAAAGAAAGAGGCTTGGAGATGCTATTATGAAAGACTGCTGAACATGGAGAATGAATGGGAGGAGGAGAGCCTGCCAAATGTTGACCCAGTTGAGGGACCAGCTACGTGAATTGACAGTACCCTGGTAGATAAAGCAATTAAAGATATGAAGGCAAGAAAAGCCCCCAGCCCATCAGGAATCACCACTGAGATGCTTAAAATATCTGATGGTGTAGGAGATCGTCTAGTCACTGGTATTGGAAATCAGGTAGTTCACAAAAGAGTCATACCCAATGACTGATGTAGCAGCACCATAGTCAACTGCTACAAAGGTAAAGGTGATGCTTTAGAAAGAAATAATTACAGGGGTGTCAAATTTCTGGATCAAATGATGAAAGTCATGGAGAGGATCACAGCTCTACTAATTAGGGAGAGAGTTAGCCTAGATGAGATGCAGTTTGGTTTTGTGCCAGATAGAAACACCACTGATGCTATATTTCTGGTAAGGCAACTGCAGGAGAAATACCTAGCCAAATATAAATGTTTGTACTTGGCTTTTGTTGACTTGGAGAAAGTCTTTGACAGGATCTCCCGATCCTTTATCTGGTGGTCAATGTGGAAACTAGGGATAGACAAGTAGTTGGTGAGAGCTGTACAAGCCCTGTACAGGGATGCTGTCAGTAAGGTGAGGGTTAGCAACAAGTATAGTGAAGAATTCCAGGTAAAAGTAGAGTTTCACCAAGGATCAGTCCTCAGCCTCCTCTTACTCATCATAGTCCTCCAGGCAATAACAGAGGAATTCAAGATAGGCTTGCCTATGGGAGCTCCTCTATGCTGATGACCTTGCTGTAATAGCTGAGTCCCTACCAGAACTAGAGATGAAGTTTCAGATATGGAAGCAAGATCTAGAATCAAAGGGCCTTAGAGTCTATAATGAAGATGGTAACAAAGTTGGGTAAATAAGAAAATTGAAACTGTGAAAACGGATATACAACGTGAGATAAAACTGAAATGGTAAGCAATGATTTGTTCTCCATTATAAAATACAATGATTGCCATACATGAAATAAACAAATATAACAGGTTACAACAAAGATGTATGAGAGACTTCATGTTTAGGCTGGATTGTTGATCTTGTAGACAAAGTTGACGTACTGATTGGTGGTGTGTAGAATCAGCTGTTGGTTTGCTGGTTGTGTAGTGATCATACAGCAAAGATGTAGGCAGGCATCTGGTGAAGGTGAAAGCAGAGACTGGCTGGTGTCAGATACATCATTGTCAGAGATGAGTTGCATGTGATCAGTGGCATGTGCCAAAGACCTAGAGCAGTCGAGAATTGTCATTCTTATAGAGATCAGTGGGCTCCTAGAGCTGGTGATTAATTTCCTGTTTAAGGAAAAACAAACTATTGCACCAACATGACTGGATGGCTGGAAACCGATCAATCCAAACAACAAGCTCAGCTAACCACAAGGTCATGTGACCCACTAGAACAAAAACGCTTGTGGGGCCGACATCTGAGTATTTAAGTCTAAACAACTGCGGTGAAAACACCTCACAGATAATGACAGTGTAAATCTTTTCTGCTACAAGTCAATCTAGCAAAAACCAAAGTCCTAGTAAGAAAGAAGGTAGACAAACCCCAAACCCCTTCAGGTAGATGGCCCTGCACAATCTGTAGAAAGGGCATGGATAGAAACTCCATGTGTACCCAGTGTAAGCTATGGACACATAAGAGGTGTAGCAATATTAAGGGAAGGTTAATCAGGAAGATAGCTTTTGTGTGTGGCAGATGCACAGGGGCAAAAACATCGAAGATATACAGAAAACAGATTCCATTACATGCCACGGGGAGAAACTAGAAGTAATTGTTAGCTTCCACTACCTAGGTGATCAAGTCTATAGTGGGGATAGATGCTCTGAGAGTGTAGCTGCTAGAATAAGAATAGTCTGGGTGAAGTTCAGAAAGCTCCTATCTCTGCTGGTAACAAAGGGCCTCTCACTCAGAGTGGAAGGTAAACTGTATGGTGCATGTGTGCGAACAGCCATGGTACACTGCAGTGAAACATGGACGATGACTGTTGAGAACATGTGTAGGCTTAAAAGAAATGAAGCTAGTATGATCTGTAATATCAGTGTGCACACATGACAGAGTGTAAGCACCCTGTGAGAAAAGTTGGACATAAGAAGCATCAGATGTGGTGTGCAAGAGAGACGACTGCACTGGTATGGTCATGTGTTGCATATGGAGGAGGACATCTGTGTGAAGAAGTGTCACACCCTAACAGTAGAAGGAACTTGTGGAAGAGGCAGACCCAAGATGACATAGGATGAGGTGGTGAAGTACGACCTTCAAGTGTTAGGCTTCACAGACGTATTGACAAGAGACAGAGACCTTTGGAGATATGCTGTGATTGAGAAGACCTGGCAAGTAAAGTGAGATCGCAGCCATGGCCAATGCCAGTGTCGCATAACCAGCCTATTTAAAAGTACCCTTGAATCATCAGGTGATATGCTGTGCTTGAGAAGACCTGGCAAGTAAAGTGAGATCGCAGCCATGGCCAATGCCAGTGTCGCATAACTAGCCTATTTAAAAGTACCCTTGAATCATCAGGTGATATGCTGTGCTTGAGAAGACCTGTTGAGTCAGGTGAAATCATAGTCGTGGCCGATGCCAGTGCCGCCTGACTGGTTCCTGTGCTGGTGGCATGTAAAAAGCACCATCTGAACATGGTCAATGCCAGTGCCACCTGACTGGCTCCCATATCAGTGGCATGCAAAAAGCACCCACTACACTCTTGGAGTGGTTGGCGTTAGGAAAGACATCCAGCTCTAGAAACCTTGCCAGATCAGATTAGAGCCTGGTGCAGCCTACTGGCTTGACAGTCGTCAGTCAAACCATCCAACCCATGCCAGCATGGAAAACGGATGTAAAATGATGATGATGATAATGATAATGATGATGATGATGATGATAATGAAGATGATATTATTTAATTTTGGTACTGTAAATTTTGGTGTTTTGCTAAAAATGCATATATACTATTTTATCAAAGCTGAGAAAGTCTTCACAAATTGTTACTCATCAAACAATTGTAATAATACTGAATAATAAATCATGTATATATGTATATATGTATATATATATATATATATATATATATATATATATATATATATATATATATATATATACTAGCTTAAAAGCCACTTATCAGGTGACTTTTAAGCTAGCTCCTGTTCAGGACTCTTCATTAGGCTTTGGGCCCAACAATGACACTTCATGCATTGGGTACATATTAAATTTTATTAGACTTGAACAATATTTTTCAAGTAATGTACAATTTTCATCAAAACAATATGATATAATTTGTCAACTTGGAACTTATTGCAAAGCTGCATGATGAACAACAGTACCACCACCATCGCCAATACATCTGTCGGTTATGCACACTTACACTCTGATATTTACACTCTGTCGGGTATGCACACTAACATTACTCATCCATCGGAGCATACTGACTTCATTCCTTGCGAGCTTACACATGTCCTCAGCAGTCACGGCCCATGTTTCACTGCCATGTAGCATGGCTGTTCGTACACATGCCTCATACAGTCTGCCTTTTACTCTGAGTGAGAGGCCCTTTGTCGCCAGCAGAGGTAAGAGCTCTCTTAACTTTGCCCAGGCTATTCTTATTCTAGCAGCTATACTTTCAGCGCACCCTCCCCCACTACTAACTTGGTTACCTAGGAAATGGAAGCTATCAACTACGTCTAGTTTTTCTCCCTGGAATGTGACGGAAGTTGTTTTCTGCACATTTTCAGTGTTTATTGCACCTGAACATCTGCCACATACAAAATCTAACTTCCAAGTTAACTTGCCTTTGATATTGCTGCACCTCTTATGTGTCCATAACTTGCACTGGGTACATCTTATAGAGTTTCTACCTACACCTTTTCTACAGACTGAGCAGGGCCATCTAAATGAAGGGGTTTGTGTTTTGTCTACCTTCCTACTTATTAGGACTTTGGTTTTAGCTTGGTTGTCTCTAAGGCCCTTCGATTCTAGTCCTTGCTCCCACACCTGAAACTTCTCCTCTAGTTCTGATAGTGACTCAGCAATTAGTGCAAGGTCATCAGCATAAAGAAGCTCCTAGGGTTATCCTGTCTTGAATTCCTGTGTTATCGCCTGGAGGACTATGATAAATAGGAGGTGTGTTGAGGACTGAACCTTGGTAGACCCCTACCTCTACCCGGAATTCTTCATTGTACTCATTGCCAACCCTCACCTTACTGACAGCGTCTCTGTACATGGCTCGTACAGCTCTCACTAACCATTCTTCTATCCCTAGTTTCCTCATTGACCACCAGATCAGGGATCGGGGGATCCTGTCAAAGGCTTTCTCCATGTCAACGAAAGCCAGGTACAGAGCTTTATCCTTGGCTAGGTATTTCTCCTGCAGCTGTCTTACCAGAAACATAGCATCAGTGGTGCTTTTCCCTGGCACGAACCCAAACTGCATCTCATCTAAACTGACTCTCTCCCTAACTAGTTGGGCTATGACCCTCTCTGTGACTTTCATTACCTGATCTAACAACTTGATACCTCTGTAATTATTTGTATCTAAAGCATCACCTTTACGTTTGTAGCAATTGACTATGGTGCTGCTGCACCAGTCATTGGGTATGACTCCTTCGTGTATCACCTGGTTAACAATACAGATGACTAGGCTATAGCCGACACTGCCAGATATTTTGAGCATCTCTACAGCGATTTCTAATGGGCCGGGGGCTTTTCCTGTCTTCATACTCTTAATTGCTTTATCTACCATGGTACTGTCAACTCGGATAGTTGGTCCCTCTGTTGGGTCGGCATTCAGCAGACTCTCTTTCTCCCATTCATTCTCTTATACATACATACATACATACATACATACATATATATATATATATATATATATATATATATATATATATATATATATATATATATATATACAGGGTATGATGGGTATATTGTCGCCATTTTATATTTTTAATTTTGCGCATCCACACTGTTTGTTTTGGATTTTGTTGACTACACAATATAGTAGGGTCAGTTGGATACTGTCTGTGAGGAAAACAGCACCATGACACAATTTACTCTGCCAGAAATTTGGAAATGACATGCTGTACTGCTTGGCATTTGTGCTGGAAGCTCCAATATGAACATTTCAGAGTGTTTGGGTGTCAATCTGAGGACAGTGCAATCTGAGGACAGTGCAATCTGAGAACAGTGCAATCTGAGGACATGTACCGAGAGTGATAAAAATGAAACATCCATTCAACATCATGGTGTTTGGAGTGACCACTAGTGATGATGACGTTATGCCTCCATTCATCTTCCCACACAGCCTCAGACTCAACATGGAGGCCTACATCAAGTGGAGGAGGTAGTACAGCCCTATGTCAAGATAGTGGCTGCTGGAAGAGTCTATGTCTGGCAACAGGTCTCTGCACCATGCCACACAAGCAGGAGAATCCAGTCATAGCTGTCAGACAATTTCTGCGACCACATCACCCTAGCATCTGGCCACCAGATACAACACCCTTGATTATTATGTGTGGGGCGTAGTTGAGCAAGAGACTAACAAAAAATTATCTTGCTAGTTAGCCTTCCTTTGATATTGCTGCACCTCTTATGTGTCCATAGCTTACACTGGGTGCATCTTATGGAGTTTCTACCTACACCTTTTCTACAGACCGAGCAGGGCCATCTACCTGAAGGTAGAATATATATATATATATATATATATATATATATATATATATATTTCGTTTTTGGATTTGGTTTGCAAGTTTCTTTATGTAAGTTCGTGTGTTGAAGCATATTCTGTTGTGTCTGGAGAGAGTCATTCTCTTTTTGTGCCTTATAATTTAACACACTCACCGGTAAAATTTCCACTTATTTCTTTATTTTTAATTTCCTAAAATTTTCGTTGCGTCTTGCAACCTTTTCAATAGTCTTGACTCTGTCCGTTATTTACACTGCGTTTCTTTTTGTTTGTTTGTGCGCATGTGTGTGGGTCAGTGTGTGTGTGTGTGCCTATGCATGCATATATGTATGTATGTATGCATGTGTATGTATGTATATATGTGTGTATGCATATGTATGTATGTGCGTGGATCTGTATGTATGTATTCTGCATATTCATGTGCTTGCATGTCTGTGTTTGTGTATTTTTTATGTATGTGTGTGTGTGTGAGCGTGTGTTTGTATATGTGTGCACCTCTGTCTGCCTGTGTGTGCATGTCTGTGTATGTGTTTTGCAACTATGTACCATGTATGTATGGATGTGCATCTCCATATGTGTGGACACATGTCTCCATGTGTCCTTGTGTGAAGTAAACTGTATGCGTATATATGGTCATGTGTTTCAGTGTCCATTTGAGTATGTGTGCTTGTTTGTTCATATAACCTATGTACCTATCTGTCTGTATGTTGATCTATTTATTTTCATATCCATGTGCTTACATACATGTGAATATACACAGATGTATGTATGTGTGTGCGTGGGTATATATATATGTGTATGCACATGTATGTAAGCATATGGATATGAAAATAAACAGATCAACATACAGACGGATAAGTACATAGGTTATATGATCAAACAAGCACACATATGCAAATGAACACTGAAACACATGACCATATATATACACGTGTCCACACATATGGAGATGCACATCCATACATATAAACATGGTACATAGTTGCAAAACACACACACACAGACATGCACACACAAGGAGACAGTGGTGCATACATATACAAACACACGCTCACATACACACATACATAAAAAATACACAAACACAGACATGCAAGCACATGAATATGCAGAATACATACATACAGATCCGCACACATACATACGTATGCATACACACACATATATACATACACACACACATGCACACATACATACAACATACATACATACATGTATGCATGCATAGGCACACACACACTAACCCATACACATGCACACAAACAAAAAGGAATGCAGTGTAAATAACGGACAGAGTCAAGACTATTAAAAATAAGGAATAAGTGGAAATTTTACCAGTGAGTGTGTTAAATTATAAGGCACAAAAAGAAAATGACTCTCCCCAGACACAACAGAATATATATATATATATATATATATATATATATATATATATATATATATATATACTCTCACATATTTATCTCTATGTGAATAAGTGCGTGTGTGTGTGTGTGTGTAGTCAACATAGCTGAGTTGATAAGATATTGGATTACAAATTCTATAACCTTCAGTTTGTCTTCTTCAGATCTTTTGCTAGGCACAGCTCCACTTTTGTCTTGATGCTCAGTTTGCTGTCAGAAAATAAGTTAAGTAGATCTAAGAGAATGTTACTTATGATAAAATGCCATCCTTTTCAGAGAAATATTTGTGTCTCAAAGAGGGCTATATGATTTACGAATTTATGAAATATTCTTCTTATAAACTTACAGCCACACCCAAACATTCACACATTAATTGTGTAGGACTGAAGTTATAATTATATTTATCGTCAAGAAATGTCTAACTCTTGTTTGGCCATATTTTTTAAATATAAATATCACTACCAATCTCTCACAGGTAAATGAAGAATTTAGGAGGATTTAGAATAAAACCATTTTTACCTCTGCCTTAGCAAAGGCAAAGGTATTGTTTTCAGTCATGTTTCTTTGCTTGTTTGTCCGTGGACAAGATCTCCCAAGAACCACTGGATGGGTTTGGATGAAACTTTGAGGGATGTTTGGCCTCGTGACTGGTACGAACTGATTAGACTTTGGGACTGATCTGGTTCCAGACAAAGATTCTGGATTATTTGTTATATCTACTTTACATGAAGTATTGCAATCTTACATTCACTTTCAAGTCTTTCTCTGATTTTCTCTCTTGAAAGCACGCTTATAGTTTCCATGTAAGTTACGGCGACATTGCTATTTCCAAAGTTTTATTTTCGTTTCTCTATTATTAATTTTACTCGCGTCTCTATCTTAGTATATGTATCAAACCACATAAACATGTATCAAGCTACATAAACAAATGGCAGCAAAGCTGTTCAGAAATTGGATAACACTAACATATTCAGTAGCAATAATAAATTTAATTTATCCTTGACAATTTTTAGTTTTACCAATTTTGAATATATCGCTCCTGTTTAAAACTTCTTACCTACTTGACAATTGCAATTCTAGCTTTGCCTTGAAGGAAGTTTTACTTGTTGGACTCACGTTTTTGTGTGCAATGATGCTGCTAAACCTCCGTTAACAGCACCGTATGCAGGTCCTTTCCGTTTTCTTTCACACACGGATAAATTTTTCACTATAGATCTTAATGGTCGTAAAGACACTATATCAATGGATAGACTAAAAAAGGCCATCATAAAGAAAACTGTCCCTGTCCCCACTGCAGATGACACACACACAGCATTACAAACATGGCCTGCATACACACCTTCACATCCATGGTTGCCATTGGGATTGATCAGGTACCGGACAAGGATTCTGGATTATTTTTCCGGAGAGCGGTCGGGTTCATTTTTAGTAATCTCGTTTGTCAGAGCAGTCGAGTTTATTTCAGATATTTGCATTTTAAAAATCATCTCCAGCTAATCGTTGAGAGGACGTTGGTGTTGCCTTGGTGGAGGTTTGTGCTCTCTGAGTGCTCTTGTTATTATCACTTTAGTTTTTGGAGCATAAAATATTCTTTCCTAAATTTGAAAAAGAAAGTTTTAATCTAGTTGGTTTAAAATTATATTTTCCTTCATACTAGGTATTAGATAAAAATGTAAATAGTGTCATAATATTCAATATTTGAGGATCTCTCCTGGTACCCAAGAATATGTAACATTGTGCAGATTATAGCTCAATGATGAAATTTCCTCTTCAAAGTCATAAAATTACTTCACCTCCAGACAATGCTGACCCTTCAGAGGATTCAAGACCCACATCTGGGATGGTGTTGCTGTTGCTCTTGGAGCTCCAACATGTAAACCTCTTGGATGTTGCTGCTGTTGCTTTTGCTATATTTAAACATCTGCAATGCTACTGCTGTTGCTACTTATAAACAACTGGTGTGGTGCTACTACTACTGTTGTTGTTGCTGCCACACATAAGCATCTAGGATGGTGGTGGTGGTGGTGGTGCTGCTGCTGCTGCTGCTGCTGTTACTGCTACACATAAAAATCTTAGACTACGTCCAAAAGAAAGCCACCCAATTGATTGTCAAAGACACACTGATGAACATATAACAATATCTGGTCCGGACATAATGTGTCCTCTTTCTATCTATTCAACCACTACTACAACGGTTTGAACTTTTCTGAAATAGGTAACTGCATGCCACATCCATCAAAACTCACTTCATACATCCTTTCACCACACTGAAAATGTCTTGCTAGTTAAATCCCGAACACCTAATTCTTTTGCCCTTAACATCAGCCCTCTGGAATACCCTTCCCATCCACATTTTCCTGCCAAACATTCAAATAGAAACCACATCAACCAGTTTTGGAGGGGCTGCAAAGGTCACCATGACAGTTCATCCTTCAAAGTAAAACATGTCATATCCAACATTTCACATTCCTTACACTTTTAATGTCTGAAGGTTGAGATTGATAAATAATGTTGGTTTGAGTAAGGCTGTGTGTACAGATAAAGGAAGAATGAGGAAACCAGAATTAAGTGCAATAATTTATTCAACCCTTTAAAAAGTGTTAAGATGGCAAAGCTGTAGAGATCTTGAAGGAATGGTCAGAATATATACACAATGGTTTAACAAGGAGATGATACATAATGATAATGTAAGCTGGATAGAACAGGAAAAACACATAGGAGAGAGATATTCTGTTGGAGGACAGAAACAAACGTATGCATGAAAGGTTAACTGAGGCTGTCTGTGGAATAACTGCTTTCTGCCGAAGATGTGAACTCTGCTATGTCAACCAACCTCATTGAAGAAAATAACAGGAAGACTCCCCTTATATAGCTGAGAGTAGTGTGCTTGGCTGGGCTGTCATGGGATGGGGCAGACAGCCTGCATAAAGTTAGATGGACATGGCCATCACATGATGAGCAAAATGTGGGTACTTAAAGGTAAAGAGCCAAACTGTGAACATGCTTGCTACAACTACCCTCTGAAAAGAAGAATGACCACGGGGAAAAGATATGAAAACAAAAAAAAACAACAAAAAAACTGTAGCAAGAAGGGGAAAAATGTACAACAAATCATAAGAACAAAAATGTACAAAAAGGAAATACAATAAAAAAAAGAGAAAAAAGCATGAGCAAGACAGTGTAAATAAGCATGTACAATGCATAAATTGTTATGAAAAATAGCTAGAAGTTTGTAAAAACAGATGTAAGCCATTGCAAAAAAATGTTCTGACAGCTCAAGGTGCAAGTCTTTAGAAGGGTCTAAAGAAGTGAGTCCAGTGATGTGAAAATGTGAAAAGTTCATGATCTGTAGATAGTCCATGAAATGTTGTAAGTAATGAGCTGGTACGAAGGAATGATTATGAGTAAGCTGGACTTGCAGCGGTGGAAACACTGACAAAGAAGGATATTGAAATCCATTGGTTGCTGTAGCTGCTGTGAAAAAGGATGTTGAATGGCGGCACAAATGTAATGTGAAGCTCCCACAGGTAAGAAAGTTGAAATAAAAATCATTGCAAGCAGAGAAAAAAAATCTGCTGGAATCGATGGTGAAAAGAATGCTGAGATCCAAGATGACCATGGACAAGCATTTGTCAAGTTCGAAATGGCGTGAATGGATGTAGTGCTGTGTGAAGATGACAAATGAAAATCCCAAAAGTGGCAGTAGTGATAGGTGTCCTGACAAGGTGTCAAGTACCATAGAGAAAACATTGCCTCAAGACAACTGTTATGGTGATGAAAGAAAATGGTACAAACTGCTGAATTTGAGTCAGAGATTTTATTCTTGTTATCTCTGACAAATGGAGCTGAAGAAAAGTGGTAGTAAAATTAAATTAATTCATCAATGGAAACAGTAAATAACTTCAGTGGTCAACAGTTTTAATGGCTGAAGGTTGAGGTTGAGTAAGGCTGCATGTATAGATAAAGGAAGAACGAGGAACCAGAATTAAGAGCAATGATTTATTCAACCCATTAAAAAGTGTTAAGATGGCAAAGCTGTAGAGATACATCTTGAAAGAATGGTCAGAATATATACACAATGGTTTAACAAGCAGATGGTACATAATGATGGTGTATGCTGAACAGAATATGAAAAACACACACAGGACATACTTTCTGCTAGAGAACAGGAACAAGTGTACATGTCAAAGATTAGCTGAGGCTGTCTGCAAAATAACTGTTCTCTGCTGAAGATCCAAACTCCACCATGTCAATACACCTCACTGAAGAAAATAGCACGAAGACTCCCCTTATATAGCTGAGGGTAGCAGTGCACTTGGCTGGGCTGTCATGTGATGGGATGGACAACCTACGTAAAGCTAGATGGATATGTATTATGTGAGGGAAAAATAACTCAAAGAAATTAGAAATAAATCTTATGTTTTAAAAATGTACAAAAAATAGACTCCATCAAATGCCAGAAGGGAGAAACTAGAAGTTGTTGATAGTTTCTGCTACCTAGGTGACCAAGCCTGTAGTGGAGGTGGATGTTCTGAGAGCATAGCTGCTAGAAAAAGAATAGGCTGGGCGAAGTTCAAAGAGTCCTACCTCTGTTGGTAACAAAGAGCCTCTCCCTCAGAGTGAAAAGCAGATTGTATGATGCCTGTATGCAAACAGCCATGCTACACAGCAGTGAAACATGGGCTGTGACCACCAAGGACATGTGTAGGCTTGAAAGAAATGAAGATAGTATGCTTCGTTGGATGTGCATTGTCAGTGTGCATGCACAACAGAGAGTAAGCAGCTTGAAAGAAAAGTTGTGTATAAGAGGCATCAGATGTGATGAATGAAAATATTAGTGATTGACTATTTAAAATATTTTTCTTTCAATACTACAAAAGTACATGCATCATTTATACTCTTCTGTAGGTATCTAATTTGGTGTTGGAAGTAATGATTGAGTGAGTGAAAGATGCCCCCATCCATAAAATATACCGAGAGGTATATTTTATGAATGCTTATTTTATGGTGTTTATTAAGAGGTGCAATACTTTTGTTAAAAGAATGCCAAATGTTTCTAAAGAGAAAGATATTCAACCACTGTATGCTGCCTATCATTATATATGCACCAGAAACATGGGCTACCAACAAGAGCATTGAAAATAAATTAAGATCAACACAAAGAGCCATGGAAGAGAGAATGCTGAAGTTTAACAAAATGAATAAGTGGAGAAACAATAGGATAAGGGTGGCAACAGGTTTATCAGATATTATCTAGAAAATAAAATCCTAAAATGCTCTTTAGCGGGATATGTATTTAGAAGAAAAGACAATAGATGGAATAGCAAATTGACAGAGTGGACACCACATATGGTTACATATTCAACAGACACAACCTAAAAATCTCTTTTACTTGTTCCCCCAATATTAACAGTATTTTACTTAACACCCCTAGACCACAAGCGGAAGTGGGATGCTCATGCAGAGGCAACAGCAGATGCCCAGTAGGAGGCCAATGTGAAACCAGGGTGCCCATTTACGAGGCTGAGGTGGTATCTAATAGCAGCAGCAGCTTTCCCAACTGCTACTACAGTAGCAGGAATGTCAGTATAAATGCCAACAACAGCAACTTTAACAAAAATAGCAGCAGTACCATCGCTAATGATAATGCTAATAATGACAACAACCGCCACCACCAATATAATGCCAATAACAGCTCCAACAGCAATGACAATGGCCATCATAGCACCAACAGTGTTAACACCAACACTGCTTTCAATGATGTCCCCTACACCAGCATTAACAACACCAACACCAGCGGAAGTAGTAATGTCAACATCAATAGAAGCAGCATCACCAACAGCAGTATATGAAGATACAGCAGATGTTCTGGAAAAACCTTCAAGCAGCACCTCTCCAATCACTGATCCTTGTTTAGGATTCTGGAGATATGATACGCCATGTCCTTGGCATCATGTGGTGCCTGAAGGTTGAAGGGATTCCACACCTAATCACATAGAAAATCCTAGAAAAACTGGGGCCTCTACATCAACAGGAGCAAGCGTTGCAAGCTGTGTATTGCTGAATGGGCGAGAATATTAAAGAACTTCCTCATCCCAAAGAACATCTTAAATTTCAAGATGGAAGTCTTTGGACCCTGCTTACTCTTCAGGAGATTCCTACTGAAGTCCTAGTACCCACAAGCCGACCTGGTCAATTATGTCTCTAAGGGAGACAACCCCTTATACTTAACCCTTCTCATTTGTCTGTGTTCAACCACTAGCTACAAGGTCTTTTCTTCCTCCACTTTGAAGATAGGTTATAGGCCACCAGCCATTAGAGATGCTGTAAAGATAGCACTTTATGGATATGAAACCCTGTGTAACTCCATAGAACAGCCATAACTATCTTTATCTAATATATATATATAGTCATTTCAAGGATGTCATGTCCTCATAAGAGATTAGTAAATTTAAAATTTCACTGGATTAATCTCCATCAAATTAGAAGAAAATCTCCATAATATATTAGGGATTACTATAATAAGTATTATAATAAGGTAAGAAAATGGAGGGTTGAGGATGTATAGTTAATTTATTTGTATCATAGTTTGAAGTTCAAATTTAAATACAAATAAATTTTAAGAGTACAAAAGAAACTCAGAAAACCTGCATATGTTTCGATTCTGGCCCCTTAGTAATTCATAATTCAAAGCATTTGGTCAAATCCAATGTTAAGAATTGGTTATTATTTTAAACTGTATTGGGCAGTATCTCATCAGGGTTTTTTGTTTTTATAAAATGAAGGTTACATCTCTTTTGAAGGGATTCAATTAAACTTCCTTAGTTTTTGATTTGAATCCCTTCAAGGAAGATGTATTGTTTGTTTTATAAAAACAAAAAAACCCTGAAAATATTCTTTCCCATACAGTTTAAAATGATAACCAATTCTTAACATTGAATTTGACCTAAATGCTTCAAATTATGAACTCCTAAGGGGTCAGAATCAAAATGTACGTGGGTTTATTGAGTTTCTTTTGTAGTTTTAAAATTTATTTGTATTTAAATTTTAACTTCAAACTATGATACAAATAAATTAACAATACATCCTCAACTCTACATTTTCTTACCTTATATATATATATATATATATATATATATATAGGATGGGCTTCTTTCAGTTTCCATCTACTAAATCCCATCACAAGTCTTTGGTCAGCCCAGGGCTAAAGTAGAAGACACTTGCCCAAGGTGTTACGCAGTGGGGCTGAACCCTGAATGGTCGGGAAACAGGCTTCTTACCACACAGCTACGTCTACATGTCCAATCTCTTTACCTAGGTGCAATGTTTTCATACAATTTCTATTTATTCAGTCTCCTTCACAAGACATGGGTTGACCAAAAGCTATGGTAAAAGATATTTACCCAGGATGCCATGTATAAATGTGATGTGATGCATGTGTGTATATGTGTGTGTTTTATATATGTGCATGCATGTGTATGCCTGTGAGTTTTATATATCATAATTATTTAAGCCTGTTTTTCCATGCTTGCATGGGTATGACAAATCTCTAGCAGAGAGTCTTACTACCTGTTGTGGTCCCTTCTTATCTCCTTTGTGAGACCCACTGTCCTAAACTGAACTTTCATAACTTCTCACGTCTTTCTGGGTCTTTTTTCACAAGTTATTTCCATCTGGATCTTGTCCCCTATTTACTCATTCTTCTTCCTTGCATACAACATCTAATTTCTTTTATATTCAGTTTTCTCTTAGTTCATTTGTGATCAGTCATTCAAACCTACATAACACATGCAGTTCTCATTTCTTTCCTTCTTCTAACATCATCCCCATGTTTCAGTCACCATGCATCATACTATCTGTTGTTTACAGTGGAGATAAATTTCCCCTAGACCTTTTCTACTGTCAAGCTTTGTAATTTAAACTATCAACTACTTTTAGGACACCCTCTAAGGTTTAAAAAGATTTTATTTCAAGAGTGTTGTTATCGCTGACTACTTCTGTCTATCTACTACATTTGAAGTTTTCCACTATCATCCTACTTCTGCTTCCATTCCATCTCTTGTACCTGCATACTTCACATTGGGTCCATTATATGGAATTCCTAGCTATTTATTTTCTGCATAGTGTCCAGAAAGCAGTAGAGTCCTGGATTCTTTCCTATCAATTAACACTTTTGTAGTGTGCAAAACTGAACTGATTGAAACATGTGATGAATTGGATAAAGGGGTGCCAAGTGACCCTAGCTGAAAGAACCTACGAAGGAAGAGGACCAAACAAGAAAGAATGATTGTTATTGGAACATTTGGATCAGGCTGACATAAAGCTAAATAACCTCACCAATTTAGATCATGCTTCTTTTGGTTAAATGAACACATGATCAGGAAATGCAGGGGAGATCAAATAGCGGATTAAACCAAACTGATGACCTAACTTGTATTTTTTATCGACTCGTGAAGGATAACAGCAAAGTCAACCATGGTGGGATTTGAACTCAGAACTTAAAGGGAGGAAACTCCGTACAGTAAAGTATTTTGATTATGTACACTCACCAAATATTTGTCATTCACAATAAAAATATATCGATGTCAGTAGCAGATTGATAGTTGAAACAGACTATACCACTACTACTACTGCTACTGCTACTACTGCTATTACTACTACTATTTTAGCACAGAGAATGATCAATTGAGCTTTTGCATGGTTGTACAAGCAAATCTCCCTTCTGTCATACTCTACAGTTTTAAAAATGAACAAATTGGATAAGATAGTTCTGCATATACAAAATGACTGGATGATCACAGTTAGATCCCCTTTGATCATACGAAAACTGGAACAGGACTGACCTGTGAGGAGAGGGGCACACATTAACCTTTATGGATAGAATTAGTATAAAGGAACTTTATATAAAACCTTAGAGTTGTGCATCAGTGTGTGGACTGGACATCAATTTACTTACAAAATTCTAAATAAAAAAAAAATAACGAAGAAAATATTTATTTCTTACATAGCGCAATCTGCGTTTATGTTCTTGCTTCTCTTCCATTGCAGTTTCATCCTATATATAGCTAACTCTATAAATCTGGTCGATCAAGGTGAATAAGGCTTGCACAATAGTTTAACCCAGACACCACCAATACTTCAGCTTCGATCAGAAAGATGGAATGGTTAAAACGTCCGTAGTTAGTAACTAGATATCAGTCAGGTGTGACAGAAAGACGGTCACCTAAATATAGTAGTAGTAACAAGAAATAATATATACTAATCATCTATCATAGCCTTCCAAACGATCGATAAATTCGCACTTTTTAGTAATTATCTGCCATCATACATATTTCATCTAAACGTACATGAAAAAAAACTTTATTTATAACTTTAAAAAAATATTTTTGATGAAATTGAAAAAAAGAGTAAAAATTATGAAAGGGCAACTGAAATAAAAGAGTAAAAATTACGAAGACGAATTAAATTTAAAGTATATTATCGCAATAGGCTTTTACACATTCATCCAATTTTTATATAAAATATATTTGGTTAATATATAGATCCGCACCCGGTGGAAAAATTGAAAAAGAAATAGTGTAGTAGTTGAAGTGCACCGTATATTTTAGAGTAAATAAAAAAAATAAAGGAAGAAAGTGTTACGTAATAGTAAAAACATAACCAGTGAAAGTGGTGGTAGTGGGGAAATTAATAAATTATGTAGTCGAGTCTGTTGGAGTGTACATTATGCAGCAGCCCGGATTCCATAGTATATCCAGGTCTACGTTTAGCGCCAAACCTCTTCGCAACCAATTGAATCACTGAGAGGTCAACACTCAGCTGCTGCTGTTGTTGTTAAGTCGAGTGCCTCCTACCACATCAGTTCTTCCCTACTCATACCGACACCATTACTCTGTAGTTGTACTTACAGTATCCCTACTAACTCCTCCTGTTCCTCTCACTGCGGTAGTCGTCACCGACCACCAGTTTCTGTGTTAATTGCCAGTCAGTCAGTTGCCGTTATCTTTAGTAGTCGTCTTGTTGTTCACTCGATTATAGACAACTGTTCTCTACGTACACTGCAAACCCCGCTGGGTCAACCACCAACGGACAAACCGTTCATTTTCGCGTGTTGTGAAAAAAAAAACAACCTAACCTAAACCAGGATATTTGGATATATACAGTGTAGATTTTAAATTAAATACTTGCACGCATACGTACGCTCATACAATATAAATTCACAAATATATATTTTTTTAAAATCCCACCCAATATACATATATGTATATGATATTTACACATACATATATATCCCAAACTAGAGAGATTCAAGACTAATCTGTCTTCTCTCATTCATTCTATCTTGAAAAAAAAAATTGTTACTGTGAAGGATTGCTGAAAGTGCTACTAATTTGGCCTTCAGACAAAAAACTACGTATTGATTTACGATCTGACCGTAAAATTTCATTTGTGCAGCACACACAAATATAAAGAAACGAGCCATGGCTGACGAAGGCATTAATAACATGACCCAGCCGGATTCAGTTGGCAACCTCCTCGGAGATAGCCATTTAGGCAATTTGGATAATTACAGTTCTAGTGCTTTCCAGTCGGAACCTCTGCAGCCTCAACCGTCAGCACCTCATCAGATGATGTCTTCTGGATCGATTTCTTCGTCTAATCCTCTGGATGATGACTTCGGTTTTGATTCGCACATCACCTCAAGCAACACGGTTAACCCAAGTTCGAATACCACCAGCAGCGGCAGCAACAATTCGGCTCAGTCATCTTCATCCTATACCCCGGGTGAGCTAATTTCTAATACTTATAACCCTGTTGATCATGACAGTAACTATAATGCTAGTCGTGTTCAAATCGCTACCCATGACACTGGAGAAAATTTTAATCTTGACAATAGTAATTATGGAATGTCTGATTCTTCACCACCACCACCTTTATCACAATACCAGCAGCACCATCTAAATGAGCCATCGTCTAAAGTCGATGAAGTTGACAGTGGAGATTCTGACAGCGACGATTATGAGAAATATGACCATGATAGTCTTGTTAGAGGTCAGACTGTGCTTACATCGAAACACAGTGAGGACCAACAACACAGTCAAGACGAGTACGATGATGAAGATGACGATGGAGAAAGTTCCCTCATCGAATATAATGATATTGAAGATGATGAAGTAGATGTGGTTAAAGATAACGATTTTGTTTACTCGACTTCTGCCGTGGCTGATTCAGCCAACGCGGTTGATAAATTTCCAGATAACGTCCAAGCACCACAACTTTCCCCTTTAGATTCTTCATTGTCACCTCAAACATCACCAACCCACCAGGCACCCTTCCATTCCGAAATTCCCTCCTTTGGTTCTTCT
>NC_142938.1:32440521-32453021 GCF_046866305.1 Octopus bimaculoides | reverse complement strand
CTGTTTTAGCACCCAGTCGTAGTGTTGCAGGAACTGTGTTAGACAGCTTCTACCTGGTCGAAATCCATGCTGGGTGTCAGTCAGCAAGTCATTTTCTTCAAGGAATACGATTACTTTCTTGTGGACTATTCGTTCCATGACTTTGCTGATGTGTGAGTCAGAGAGATAGGCCTCTAAGTTTTAGCATCTGCCCTGCTTCCTCCATTATGAATAGGACGTATCCCTTCCTTCACTTTGTCTGGGAGCTTACCACTTGCAAGGAAGCTCTGGAAGAGAAGCTACAGTGGTTTTGCAAGGGCTTGCTTGCATGATTTGAGAAGGACCACTGGAAACCCATCAGGGGCAGCAGCAGAAATTGTGTCAATATCATCTATGGCCAGCATTACATCTTCAATGTTTATGTACTCAATGTTTGTCTCTTTAGCTACAGGTAAAGTGGCAAAGAATTCCGCAGGTTTGTTCACTTACCTGTGTTCCAGCAGTGTAGTGAACACACTTTGGAACTGTTCATTTAGTATTTCACTTATCCTCATGGGGTTTCCTGTGAGGGAGCCGTCTTTTTGGGAGAGGGCTCCTATCTTGTGGTGTACTGAGGTGGTTTCTTTAGTAAACTTAAAGAAAGCTTCAGGATTCAACTTGATATTTTCTATAATCAAGCTTTTTTATCTGCTCTCTCCTTTTCATGAGACTGATGCAGACTTCTCTCAATCTCCATTAGCGCTCTCTCCAAGCGAGACCTCTTGCCACTTTTGGGGTGCTTGCTCAGATGGCTTGCAATCTTTGCCCATCGTCTCATAAGAATCTTTCCTTCCCTCGGAATCCTATTTTTGTGTATGCTGGTCTTGCACAATGGGACAGATTTGTCACATATGGCTTGTATTATGGACATGAAATGTTTTTGTTTCATGCCAATGTCTGGTGTGGAGAGACATTTAGGCCAATCCTGCCTGAGAATCTTTCTCAATCAACTTCCAATTTGCTTTATGAAAATTTAGTATGGAGAGATTTTGGATGCTTCGTATAGGCTGTGTTTCTGCAGGAGCTTTTGTTCTATACATAGCTCTATTATGTTTTAATCCAAGAGCAGTGTCAGTGTCACTTTGATATTATGGATAATGTCCATATTGTTTGTATATATATATATATATATATATATATATATATATATATATATGTATATGTGTATATATATGTATATGTGTATATATATGTATATGTGTATATATATGTATATGTGTATATATATGTATATGTGTATATATATGTATATGTGTATATATATGTATATGTGTATATATATGTATATGTGTATATATATATATATATGTATGTATATGTGTATATATATTTATATGTGTATGTGTATATATATATGTGTGTGTGTGTGTGTGTGTGTGTGTATATATATATATGTACATGTGTATATATGTACATGTGTATATATATATATGTGTATATATGTATATGTATATATATATACATATGCATATGTATATGTATATATGCATATGTATATGTATATATGCATATGTATATGTATATATGCATATGTGTGTATATATATATATATATATATGTATATGCATATGTATATATATGTATATGCATATGTATATATATGTATATGCATATGTATATATATGTATATGCATATGTATATATATGTATATGCATATGTATATATATGTATATGCATATGTATATATATGTATATGCATATATATATATATATATATATGTGTGTGTGTGTGTGTATATAAAAAGCAAATAAGTAACAATTATATCAAGGTATTATTGTATTATGGTGTAATACACTAATACCTTAACATCCTTGTTACTTATTTGATTTTTATTCATCTTACTTTGAGCTGTGCAGATAATACTTGACTGACTTGGTACCTAAGTACTTAATTCAACTGGATCTTAATTATATATGTATATATATATTTGTGATGTGCAACAGAGACGACTGCACTAGAATGGTCACGTGGTGAGAATGGATGAGGATAGCTGTGTGAAAAAGTGCCACACCCTAGTGGTTGAGGGAACCTGTTGAAGAGGTAGAGCTAGGAAGACCTGGGATGAGGTGGTGAAGCACGACCTTTGAACATTAGGCCTCGCTGAGGCAATGACTAGTGACCGAGACCTTTGGAAATATGCTGTGCTTGAGAAGACCCGCGAAGCCAAGTGTAACCATAACCTGTGGCCTATGCAAAGGGGTGTAACCAGCCCACTTATGCATACCTTTCCTTCATTGGACACTAAACTCTGCTTGCGAAGAGCTGTTGTGGCAAGTGAAATCGAAATCAAATTCGATGACAGCACTGCATGACTGGCATCCGTGCTAGTGGAGCGCTAAGAGCACCATCCGAACATGATCGTTGCCAGAGCAGATGACTGGCTTCTGTGCCGGTGGCACGTAATAAGCACCATTCGTGCGTGATCGTTACCAGCGTCGCCTTACTGGCACGTGAAAGACATTCGAGCGAGGTCATTGCCAGTGCTGCTGGACTGGCTCTTGTGCAGGTGGCACGTAAAAAGCACCATTTGAGCGTGGCTGTTGCCAGTACCGCCTGACTGGCACATAAAAGCACCCATTACACTCTCGGAGTGGTTGTCGTTAGGAAGGGCATACAGCTGTAGAAACTCTGCCAGATCAGATTGGAGCATGGTGCAGCCATCTGGTTCGCAGTCCTCCGTCAAATCGTCCAACCCATGTCAGCATGGAAAGCGGATGTTAAACGACGATGATGATGATGATGATCACCATTCTGGACTGCTGAAATCTACAAATTTTTTTCACTCTTTCTCTGTTTTCTCATATTCCTTTGTGTTGAAGAGCATAGGCTTGAAATGTAAAAGACTTTTTCATTTTTCCCAAGTGTCAAACTAATACACTTGCTTGATATTCATACACCTGTCATTGTCTTTTGTCTTTGTATGAATTTCAATTATATATGTATAAATACATATGCATGTATGTATATATGTATATATATGTATGTATATATATGTGTGTGTATATAATATATATATATATATATATATATATATATATATATATATATATATCGTATTTTAACGTGTATAAGGAACCCTTTTTTGTCAAAAATTAGGTTAAAAATATGGGAGTTTCTTATACTTCAATAGTATTATAATCCCTTACAAAACCTTTTTTCTAAATTTCAAGCCCCCCAAATTAGGGGGTTCTTTATACATGTGGGTTCTTTATACATGTTAAAATACGTTTTATATATGGTCAATTCAATTAAACCAAAGGTTCTCAACTTATTTTGGCCAAAAGTCCCCTTTTGACCCTTGGAGTCACAAATGCCCCTCAAGAAAAAAATTTATTTTTCAGTATACTAATTATTTTGGCGGGTGGGGAGGGGAGGGTTGAAGATTTTTTTTTCTGCATAATCATATCAATTCCATTATGCAGAAGACAGAATCGAAAGAATTTGGTAAAAATTCGTAAAAATACAAAAGTTATGAGGGGGTTTTAGCATGTGCTTACATCATAATTCTGCCCATCCATATATATATATATATATACACACACACACACACACACACATGTGTGTTTGCTAGTGTCTGGTTTTCCTTTAGTATTTGTTTATTTATACACATCCACAAATGAACCAATGAGGTACTCTGTGGGGTTATTCAATTTGCTAGAAATAACAGCCAAATCTCCCTCATACTATGCTCTTGTTAGTATTAAGGAAAGGGAAAATGTTTACTCCTCTTCATCATTATGATTAAAATCAATATTTTTGATTTTGTTCTGCTCTATAAATTTTTTTTTTTTAAATGCTTCTGTCCATTGCTTGATACAGGAAATTAACAAAAAATATAGAAAGAAAAGGTTCTGTTTTCCAAAGCCAAACAAATTCGAAATTTAAATTTCAGAACATAAGACTTACCAAGTTATTTGGTGTATAGCTGCAGTGCATATGGGTACAAAGCCTAAAACAAATGTGTGTGTGGTTGGGTCTTTGATAGCCAGGGGTCAATTATAGTTCAATCGCAGAAAGGAATTCAAAACAGCAATGCTCGAAATCATATACATACAAACAGTACCCATACATACACACACATACACAAATATATATCTATCAGCCACTCCCAAAAGCCAGTTTGATCCAAAATTCTGACCACCATTCTTTATATATTTGCACACAAACACACACACACACACACACACACACACGAATTCAGCTTTTTGCTTTTATTCATTACTTTTTCCCTTTTAATTGTCTGTAATTAATTCATCTGTTTTTAGTTTTTGTTTATGTTTTCGAGGTTTCACTTTAGCGACACCAGTTACACATGGTACCAGCAATTTGCAGTGTTTTTTAAGTTTTTGAAAATTTTAAACAAAAGTGTATGTTTTTTTTTAAAACTGACTGTCGCAGAGATGTGATAATATGGTTACTACTTGTTAATTTCTAATTGAACTTACCAAAGACGAGGGTCTTCCAGTGCCCCCTTAGCGCCCCCAAGTCTCTTAATGCCCCACCAGTGCCCCATTGCTCCAAAACGCTCCCCCCACACACACACTTTAGCTCCAAATGGCCCTTGTTGAGAACCTTTGAATTAAACGATTAAAATTAATGGACAAGAGGAAGTGCACAAGAAATGTATTAGCTTGACGCTTGGTGAAGAGAGAGTTTGACATTTCGATCATAGCTCTTCCTTGGAAAGGAGAAAGGTAAAAGTCCAAAGAAGAAGAAATATATACGTACATGTGTATGTATATGCATGTGTTCGTGTATCTATACACATACTTTTATGTATGCATGCATGATTCATATGATCATTCTTCATATTCACACTCCCTGTATGTTTGTTTAAAACTGAGTAATGAATGATTGATTCACCAAATGGTTCAAACATACTCCATGCCATGTAGTGAGAGCTGTTGTTTTTTTAGTTTGTACACATCTGTATATATGTGTGTGTGTGCGTGCATGGATTTATGCATACATCAATACATACATGAATGTATGTATGCATGTATAACGGATATGTATGTAGGTATGCATCTGTAACAGATGTATATGTATGTATACATACTTCGATATTTGTCAGTAAACATGTGATAGCGTACTTCATGTGAATATCCAGTGCTGTATCACACAATGGTTAATAGTACATATATATATATTTTTTATTTTTATTTTTTTTTCCTCTTTCTCCGTTCTTCCATTCTCCGAACTTTCCATCTTTCCGACGAAGGGCTACGCCCGAAACGTCATACACTCTCTCTTTCCTTTCCTGAGCGTCCAATAATACTATCCATATCACGTCCTCACTTTGTTGTTTTTTTGTTTTTTTGTTATTGTGTTTTTGAACTATATATATATATATATATATATATATATATATATATATATTACATGTATTCATTGGTGTGGTGTGTGAGTATGTGTATATGTATCACCTATATTTAAAGTGTGTGTATGTATGTGTGTATATACACACACATACATACATACATACATACATACATACATACAAATATATATATATATATATATATATATATTAGGTAGGTGATGAACAATAAAGTCATGGTCTTTCATAGCTTTTTATTGATGGATGGTAGATTGAATTTGTTGCAACTATGGCAGATGATAGAATTTTCCATATCTACCAATATATATTTCGTCCATTGACACTTACTCATGCTGCCATTCTATCTATCTACCTATCGCTCGCTCAATCTATCTGTCTGTCTGTTCATTCATCTTCATCATTTTACATCTGCTTTCCTTGTTGGTATGGGTTTGGTAAGTTGTCATGCTCTGACTCAGGTCTATTTGAAGTTATTACTGACTTCCTTGGTGTGGTCTGTGAGTCACGTTTTGCTTTACATTTTATACTGGCATAGTTCCTGCAGCTTGATGCCCTTTCTAACACCAACCTTTCAAGAATAAGTATTGTGTACATTTTATGATGGCACCAGCACTAGAGATGTCATATTCTTAATCAAAGAGGACGAAAGGGACCTTTCAATCTTGTGCTTTCTCCACTCAGGCACCTAGTAAGTGCTATTTGTTGTAACATTAGCATGCGTGGACGCCTTGTACACAGAAAGGGTAAAGTGTACTCACAAATCTAAAATGTGAACAGTTGCTCGAGTGAAGAGAGAGAGAGAGAATGAAGGGTGCAAGCGTTTAGAAACAGTATAATTGGAAGAGTCAAGGTGGAGAGACTCTACATAGGCCTGACCATTCGTTGAGGCAGACTTTCTCCGACTAGATGCCCTTCCTATCGCCAACCCAAACCTGTTACCAAGCAGGGTAATATTTCTATGTCGTTGGACATGCTTTCATAGGTTGGAAACGAAGGACACATTTACTATGATGGTGATGCCCGTTTACAGCAATTACGCGATGTCAAGACAAGGAGACATATATACACGCTTTCACATACATATATACGGGTATATATATTATATATACACACAGACACACACTCTCTCTCTCCCTCTCTCTCACGTACATATATACACACGCATACAATATCAAGCTATGATTTGTTTACCACTGCGTCATTAGCCTTTACCATCTCTGTTGTGACTTTCATTACTTTCCCGTTAGCAACGTCACTACCATCATCACCACCACGATTATGTGTAATCAATAACGAAGGAGCTTTTGCATAGTCGGCCGACCTTTTAAAAAAATAGCCAAAACTTCCTCATCGTAAAACAAACAAAAAAATAGTGAATGATGTATGGGATAATGTAGTCCAAGATACACAGTACTTGAGAAAGAGATAGGATGTTCATTAATTATAGCTTTGCTTAATCAGGGTTAACGTAGGGAAAATAACATAATCACTATCACCACTGCAACACATCCTATTTTTTCTCTTAAATATTACAACAGTATCTCTATGTTGAGCTGCTAGTGATCGCCCTTAGTTTTTCCTCAAATCATATCCTACCATTTTTAAAAAGGACACATTGGATAATGCAGTCCTCGATGTACTAAAAGATGAGTCAGGGTTTTGACTATAGATCTGTACGATCACTTTCGACCTGGAGTTAAACAACACTAATGACCATCATCTCTATCGTCAATGTAATACGCAGTGACTATCACCTTAACATCATCACCGCAATCGTTATCTTCATCAAAATCATTGCTCCACTGCCGTCGTCATTATTGCTATCATCGTCACTATCAACTCCACTACAGCAATCTTACCATCACTATCATTGTCACCGTCTCTATTACTATCTCCATCATCGTCACCACTGCCAGTGTCATGTGTTCCCAAACGTGTCGTATCATAAACACATTTATGACTCCCTCCACCTTTCTCACTCTGTTGTATTACAATACTACTATAGTAGTAGCAGCAGCAGCAGTAATGATAATCCACACAATAACACACATAAAAATAAACACACACACACACACACACTATGACATCTTTTTAACAGCAGGTCCCTAGCGTACTTTTGTCTAACTCCATCTTTAATGTTAAGTAGTAGATGCAGTTGGCTGCTGCACAAATCACACACATACATACGGACTCTTATTACACACACACACACACACACACACGTACATATTATTAAAGATATAAAGTACACAATTGTATGAAATCACTTCAATCCATAGATACAAACTTTGTTTTCTATCTATCTATCTATCTCTCTATCTCTCTATCTCTCTATCTATCTATCTATCTATCTATCTATCTATCTATTTGTGTGTGTGTAATGTATACACACCAGTCCTGTGTGAGTCCATAGACAGATAAGTATTGACTGATATCTATCTACGTCCACTCACAGACAAGTTCATGTTTAATACATACATACATTATATATATATATATATATATTTTTTTTTTTTTCTCCCAATTTTTTTTCTCCGTGTTTTTCTCCTTGTCTCCGTATTCTTTCTGTTGAAGAGCGTAGCTCGAAACGTCAAAGACTTTCCGTATTCCCGAGCGTCATACTAATATATACTTTTGTTATTTACACCACCTGTCCTCGTCTGTTGTTATTATTTGTATATTCTCCCATATATATATATATATATGTGTGTGTGTTTGTGTGTGTGTGTGTGTGTATATATATAAAGGCGCAGCTGTGTTGTAAGAGGCTTGCTTCGCAACCACACGGTTCCGAGTTAAGTTCCACTACATGGCACCTTGAGGAAATGTCTTCTACTAATACCCTCGGACTGACCCTCTGAGTGGATTTGGGAGAGGGAAACTGAAGAGACCCATCGTATATGTGTGTGTGTGTGTGTGTTCTCCCACCATCGTTTGACAACTGCTTATGTCCCTGTAATATAGCAGCTCAGCAAAAGAAACCGATAGAATAAGTACTAGGTTTTCAAAGAATAAGTCTTGAGGTCGATTTCTTGGACTAAAACCCTTTAAGGCGGTGCTCCAGTATGGTCGCAATCAAATGACTGAAATGTGTAAAAGAATATATATATATATATATATATATATATATATATATATATATATATATATATATATATATATATATATATATATATTTTTTTTTTTTTTTCACGTCTGGCCGTATAGTCCTTCTTGTTTGTTTTCACTGTTTCGTTTTCCTGTTTTGTTTTCTGTCCGCCACTACATTCCTCCACGTTACAAATTTAATTTAAATTTAATTTAAATTTAATTTGTGGTCCGTGGGAAGAGCCATTCTAACAGTGCGTCCTGGCCTAACTCTTCGAAACGCTTAGTTTTAGAATGGTGGCAGCTGATGAAGGAAATGTTCTCTATGTGGCCTGTGTGTTTTCTGTATTCCGTTTATCATTTTGTCCACGTTTTTTTGCTACGTCCTGTACCCAGATATGCATCTATATATACATGTATATATACATATATATATAATATATATACATAATATATATATATAATATATATACATAATATATATATATACATATATACATACATTTATATATATAGATACATACATACACACACACATATGCGCATATATGGAATCTAACCTTAGTAAATACCACACTATAAATATTGAAGCGTAAGAATTAGCATAATAATTAGAATAAATGATAGGGTTGAATGTTTAGCTCCTAAACTTCCTCCGAATCACTTTGAAGATCAGAAAACCAACTTTACAGAAACGCGCGCGGGCGCACACACAGCTTACTTACACAGAGACACAAGTACATGTTAATTGCATATATTATGTCAATGTCTTGTAGCGATGCTGTCTGCCTCTCCACCACTTCATTGGCAAAGGTTTTTTTTTTTTTATCCAGAATGGCGTTATGGCATTCGTCATTATATTGTCTTTATATCTCTATTACGAGACATATGTGTATAGGTGTGCAGCTATAAATTGTGAAGCTTTATTTTTTACGGTTGTCGTCATATTTTAGGAAGACGAAGAAAATGAAAACTGGAACTTCCTCCTCCCTTTCTAATGTTGACGTTTCTATCTTCGTTAAGTTCACCGCAGTATTGATTAAATGGTGCATTTCGAATTTTTCTTTGGCATTGGTTCAGTGAAACGAGGAAGCAGAAGCAACTCAATAGTTATGACAACACCACTAAATTATTATACACACAGACATGTGTGTGTGGGGGTGTCTATCTGTCTGTCTGTCTGTCTGTCTGTCTGTTTATCTATCTATCTATCTATCTATCTATCTATCTATCTATCTATCTATCTATCTATCTATCTATCTATCTATCTATCTATTCATACAGTACATAAGTACATGCATGCATATATAATATAATGCTATATCACCTTTCTCCATCTATGCTTGTGAAGGAAAACGCTGTAAAAATAAGGATTTCTGACTGAAAGACAAATGACTGCAAATTTATAAGAATGAGTGTGTGGCGTTCATGCATCTCTCAGTGGATTTGGGTTTCACTAGTGAAGGAAAACTATTGCTACACTTAGTAGTTGAGAGTAATACAATATCATCAAAATTAATAGGTAGGGAATGAGATTGTGTGATATTCATGCCTTTCCCATCATATTTATTGTGAATAGCAGAAAGTCTCACTTAATGACTAGTATGTTAATCTGATTTTGTAAAGCAAGGGTAACAACTCTGGACTTAGTTTGGTCTTAGACCACCTGTTCAACAAAATAATTTTTTATTTTCAAGATTAATGGTGATATAATCACTATATTTGATGTGCTATAATGCACATGTGTAGATATCAAAAGTTATAATGACTGAAGGCAATTACTTGGGCACCATTCATATGAAAAATAACAGTCTAGTTAGGGTTGTAGTGAAATATGCTCGACACCATGATGATAGCAATTTCGTTTGGTTTGTGTCGAGGTTAAATTTTGTTGAGTAGAAATAAGTCAGTGTATATAACTAATATTGACTTGGCTTTGGCTGGTTGAAGGGTCTACTAGGTTTTGTACTTGGTACCAGAAGAATGAAACCAAATAGAGCTTAATTTGATTCCCTTCTCCATTGCAGCCAGCCTCCAACACTGCAACAACATTTTCTTATTTTAGTGTAAGGCTCCCCACATTTACATTTTATCTGACTCCAACCTAACTGGTAATGCCACTTCTCCCCTTCTTTTCTCTTTCCTAGGAGACGCATAAAGCTCTGAGCATTAGATTCAGCACTTTTGACAAACAACTTTATTGACTAATTATTGACTAACTGTTGCAAGCATAGACTTTTAACAGTTTTGTTGGTTTCCAAAGTTACTTGACAGATTTATGGGAGAGGAGAATGAGATGGGAAGAACTGCTCTGTGTAACTTTCTTTTGTACTTGTGCTAGATGAAATGAGATCTTGGGCTGGAGAATTGATTTATTAGGAACTTGTTACTATATAACATTCCTACCTTCTACACAATGGTGGCAAAATTTACAAGTGTTGGGTATTGCTAGTGTGCACTTGATAAATAAATATTTAGTCATTGTTTTACTATTTCTCTCACCCCATCACCTTCACTCTAACAATAATCTAGTGATAAGTGTTCTTTTTAATTTTGGAACAAAGCCAGCCATTTTGTGGGGAGAAAAGGCAAAGTTGACCCTGATGGAATTTGAACACTGCATGTTATGAATCAGCAGAAATAAAACTAGCCATTTTGCCCAATGTGCTAATGATTCTACTCGTTCACTGCTTAATGGTAATGGTTTCAAATTTTAGCACAAGGCTAGCAATTTAAGGGTAGAATGTAAGTCAATGATATTGATTCTGGTGCTCAACTAATACTTATTTTATCTACCTCAAAAGGATGAAAGGCAAATTTGACCTTGGTGGAAATAATAATAGCAATAATAATAATCCTTTGTACTATAAGCAGAAGGCCTGAAATTGGGGTGGGAGGGATGAGTCAATTACATTGACCCCAGTGTTCAACTGGTACTTATTTTATTGACTCTGAAAGGATGAAAGGCAAAGTCGACCTCAGAATTTGAATTCAGAATATGAAGATGGATGAAATACTGCCAAGCATTTTGCCCAGCTTGCTAACAATTCTGCTAGCTCACTGCTTTAATAATAATGATGATGATGATGATTTCTAACAGACTGTTGATCACCATATTTGGCTGTAATACTTGAGAGATGAATTTGTCAGGATTTGAACTCAGAGATGCAACTAAAAGCACTAAGTGTTTGTCTGCAATCTTTATAGACTCCAGTCATTTCAGTGAGTGAACTGTTGCTCAATAGGAATGCCAGTCTTCTCTATCACTGTGATGTCAATGGAAATCATAATAGTATTAATGCAAAAGTAAGGTGAGTGTTGTTTTACAACTAATGATAAACTTGTAGAAACAACTTGCTGTAATGGTTGATTAATTATCGCATAATTGGTTGGTGTGGAGGAAAAGAAAGAAGAAAAAAGAAACAGATATAATACTACTGCGCTGCACAATCATTTATAAACTAAAACATCATTCTGCTTTATTTCTCATTTTTTTTTTCTGTGTGACTTCTCTATTTTTGTTTTCAGTTCTTACTTTCTGCTTTTTTCTTTTAATCAAAATAGTTTGGTTGCTGTTGGCTCATTTCTGATTTTTCATCTCATTTATGGTTTTATTTAATTATCTATGTAGTTAACTCCATTTTGTGTGGACTCTTTTTTTTTTATGAATCTCATTAAAATGCATTAAATTCAATATGAAATTACAATTTGTTAAATACGTAATTTCCCCCTTCAATTCAAATACTTACCCTGTTAGTCACTTGACTGATGGAAACAGCAGCCAAATCTCCCTCAACTCATCTTTACTGTTTTTAAGGAGAAACATGCTAGATAATCTAGTTCTAGATACACTAACTCTGAAAATAGGATAGGATGGTCATGGTTAGAATACATTTGATTAAAGGTCTATTAAATATACTTTGCCACAAGGTTTTTATGTAGATCAATGACATTGTTACTTTCTTGTTCAGTATAATTAATATTAATTATTAATATCATTATCAATTGTTACCTACCAAAGGGAATACTTCACTGTGGGTCAGTGGTATTAT
>NC_142938.1:32426168-32430021 GCF_046866305.1 Octopus bimaculoides | reverse complement strand
CTACATGTATGTCCTTGTACTTAGAAAACATTATCATTATAATTACCATTATTAAAAACTGGGTCTTTAGATTAACTTGTGTTGTATTCTTGGTTCTTGTAACCGTTCATTCCCCTCCAGGACATCCTGCACTGTAGAATTTTTCTCTTCTGCTCCTGCTGGAAATTAGACAAACAGGTGTCAGTCATCTCAGTCAGTCAATTTTCATTGCTATTGGTTATATGTTGTTTGTCAACATACAACACTATACAAATATTGAATAATAATAATGATGTCTTTAGTTAGTTTAATTGATCCTCAAAAATTGAGTGGTAGTTCAATTCTTTAACCTCCATATCTCTCCAAATGGCAATGATATGGACAGCTGAGAATCTGTTGGTTTTCAGGCCAATATTGATTTAACTTAAATAATCACTATAATGGTGGCTTCCTCTACTGGAATTGATTCCGTCAAATAATATTCCTTCTTTTGTGCTAATGAAAGAAGACAAAATTTACACAAAAGCAGCAAAATCAGTTTGGTATGTTTTTGTCAGGCTCCAGCTCAGTCATGACGAAGAAGATCTATGATCAAAGGTATTCTAACCATGACCATCCTGTTGTCATACATTATATCTAGGATTACATTATATTCCTTTTTTATTTAAGGGAAATTTGGCTGTTATTTAATATAAAAATGTTGATCAGTCACATAGAAACTCTTTTATTGCTTGATAGACCCAAGACCCAGAACAGCTGTGATTTAACATGAAAGACATTCTAATTGTAACTATCCTGTCTTTACACAATGTTAGAGATAACTTCCTCTCTTTCTTCCAGCAGTCTTGGAGAACTTGTTCCTTCTTTGACAAATCCATGGTAAAACAAACATTGAAAGGATACCCCGCCTGGCCACAGTCCAGTAACCGAAGCAAGTAAAATAAAATAAAAATGTATGTGCTCCAGCATGACCACAGCCACATGGCTGAAACAAGTAAAAGAGTATCGAGGAATATAGGAATGTATATACTATAAAACAAGTTAACAATGCTGTGAACATAAACTAAATCAGGTTTTCTTGTTAAGCATACACTAAGGGGTTTTGTAAGGATGCTAGATTAGGAAATAAGGTTATTTGGGGGGGTAAAAAAATCAAATAGCACCCCCCCCTCCCCCAGTAAGTTATAACTTAAGAAATATAATCATCTAAACTCTGCTTGAATTAAGTCAGCCAACCAGTTTCTTCAGTATCTATAGACAAGTGTATCCCAAGGATAGGCTCGAATGTCGAATTTAGTCAAATATATCTCAATACACCTATTTCTTTCAATTTTTCTCTTTGTTTTCTTTCTGATCTTCTTTTGCATCCTGGCCCCATCCTCTCTTGAGATTTTTCTTCTGAATTATTCAGCACTTGAACTCTCAGCCTCTGCTAATGTGCTGACTTTTATATTCTTCTAATCTGAATAACATACAGACTCCTAAACATGCACATGCAGATATGAACATAATTTGTGTGTGTATAGATATGTGTATATATGTATGTGTAGATGTGTGTTTATATATATATATATATATATATATATATATATATATATATATATATATAAATAGTAAATGAGTATATGCATATATACGTACAGGTATGTGCATACCGACATCCACCTGTATGTATAGGTGCATATCTGGGTACAGGACATTGCAAACAAACGTAGACGAGAACACACGAGCCACATAGAGAACATTCTCCTTCATCAGCCACCCAAGTTTTAACACCGGCGTTTCGACGAGCTTGGATCGCAGATTAAATTTGTATACGCAAATTAAATCTAGCCATGGAGGAATGTAGTGGCGGACAAAAAACAAGACAGGAAAACAAACAGAAAAGGCTTTACGGCCAGACGAGAAAAATTATGTGTGTATGAACGCGATGAGGCACGGACCCGAGAGGGACAAAGTGATGCGTGCGTTGCTTGGCGAAAGCCAAGGAAGGAAAGGATTATTGACCGGAAGCATGTGACCATGCCGGTGTAAAGGGATATATATATATCTGTAAAAATATGTGACACTTATTCAGTAGCCATGATAAAACTCCGAGTTTCCAATGCCCGGGTGGTGTTCCGCTCCAACCATCTCTTCAGTTATCCAGCCACCGGAGGTTCTGTTTGAAAACCAACCGTTTTTCGTTTCCATAATGGTTGTTTTTCAAATAGAACCTCCGGTGGCTGGATAACTGAAGAGATGGTTGGAGCGGAACACCGCCCGGGCATTGGAAACTCGGAGTTTTATCATGGCTACTGAATAAGTGTCACATATTTTTACAGATACATTCCTCTATTTGCATAATATCGAGGTCTCTTTCCTTCTTTTGTTGCCATTCCTGCCAAATATATATATATATATAAAAGAGAAAAAAGACATCAAAACCAAGGCAGATGAGTATATCAAGTAATTTATAATAATTTAATTAGGGTAAGGTTAATTTGAAGTCTTGCAGCTATTTCTGGGATGTCCCAAGTGGTAGGCTAGCATGTTTCTACACTGGGTATTCCATCATCAGAGACAAAGTGAGTATGTGAGTTCTAAACAAGGAAATTCACAGTTTATAAGGAATAAAATAGAAGAATAAAGTGTAAATGTAGATATAAGAATACAGACAGGATAATAAAAGTTCACAATTCATCTTTTTCCAGAGTGTATGGAGGTTGGTCCATGCCTCCATGAAGGTATAGACCCTTATGCTTAATCCCAGGTACATCCATGCAGACCATTAGCATACTAGCTAACCACTTCAACATGAATGCATCATTCAAAATACTGCTAAAATTCTGCCTGGATTTACCTGGGATTAAGCATAAGGACCTCTACTTTCACAGAAGTATGAACCAATCTCTATACACTCTGGAAAAAGATGAACTATGAACTTTGATTATCCTGTCTGTATTCTTATATCTACTTTTACTCTTTACTTTTCTTCCTTATAAACTGTGAATTTCCCTGTCTAGGACTTTCATACATACTCACTTTGTCTCTGATGACAGAATACCCAATGTACAGATATGCTAACCTATCACTTGGGATATCCCAGAAACAGGTGTAAGACTTCAAATTAACCTTACCTTAATTAAATTATTATAAATGACTTGAGATACTTGTCCTGCCTTGGTTTTGATGTCCATTTCCTGTAATGTATACCTGCTAACACTGAAGCCAAATACGGATCCCTAGCTCCAGCCTCAGCTGTGAACTTGGAACCTAACGGATGACCAATTATTAATTAACAGTTTGCAGCTGTTCACTCAATATGAAGAAATTGAACACCTACTTTATATACATTGATCTACCTCAGAAGAGATTCGACTTTCAAATAATTTTTAATTTAATTAATTAATTTTCTGAGAGCCTGAACTGAAACAACTGTAAAGCATGTGTGTCAGTGTTTTAATTAATAAATAATAATTTATTAATTATCTCACATCTTATATATATATATATATATATATATATATAGTCAATCCAAACAAGAACAAGCAAGAAAAAACAACAACGCGAAGACGTGGAACAAATACTATGATATTGGACGCTCAGGAAAGGAAAGAAAAGAGGATTTCATGTTTTGAGTGGAGCTCTTCATCAGAAATATAGAAAAAGTCCAAAGAAGGGAAGACAGAGAAAGAAACTCGCCAATGATACACATGCGGTCACATATTGAAATGACAGGAAGGGAATGGGTGAAGAAATATACACATATATATATGCTAGCATGGAAAGCGGACGTTAAACGATGATGATAATGATGATGATGACATACATATATGGCCATTGTCAAGCTCGCACGAACATTCCTCGTCTCTCTCCCTTCCAGTTCGTTGCT
>NC_142938.1:32356168-32421168 GCF_046866305.1 Octopus bimaculoides | reverse complement strand
ATGGAATGTTGTTTCTTTAAATTTGCTTCCATCTTTAAAATGTTTGTCATAACACTCTTTTGGTATGCTCCTATCCTCTTGGAATTGTTAGGCATAATTCAATCTCTATCTCTTTGGTATGCTACCACCCTCTTTTAAATTCTTCACCATCAGGCTATCCCTTTACTATGCTACCACCCTATTTGAAATGTGTGGCTTCAAGCTAAGACTTTGGTATGCTACCGTTTATCATGTTTGAAATACCAAGCATAAAAATGCCTCTTTGGTATGCTTTTAACCTCTTTGAAAATGTTTCATATTAATCACATAAAATTTCATATATTTTTTATGTTAAGTACAAAATATGATTTGTTCATGACCCCTAATAATGTTATTAATATTTTTCTAATGAATCAATATATTTATTTTTTACTTGATTCACATGTTTCTTTATTTTTTCTATAGGTTTTTTTTGCAGTTCCTGTTGCTTACATGCATACATATATTTTTTACAATACTAATCTAATGTAATCCATTTTCTTAAATGTTGATGTTGTGCGAGTTTTATTGGTAAATATTGATTTTCTATAAAAAGGAGTACAAGTTGAGCTGACCTTGGACCCTGTTGCTCAGTTTTGGTCTGGTATTTGTAGCAATTTCATTTTAACTTGTGCTGAAAATGGATTGGAGAGATGCATGAACATCACTACAACTCAGTTCATGTATTGATATCAGTCTGAGACATGTGTCTGTAAAGAATCAATACTTATTGATTTCAGGGATATTGATATGTGAGGAAGGGACGAGCATCTTACCAAATATTGTACAATATTTTATTTTGTCCTTCTAACTTCTGTGTTCTCTGTTTAACTCCTCCTTTGATCAGCTTTGCTTTTCATCATTCTGTGATGAAATGAGTACAATTTATTTACAAATGAATTTGGGACCTTTTGAGAAATCAATACTATTGGCTTATATTGATCAGTAAATTATGTGATATCTTACTAAACATATATATAGTAGGTCCGTAATGTGGTCTGTAGGGCTATAATGTAGCCATCTTAGTCTTTAATTTATGATGTTGGCAGAATGTCTTTGATTAATTGATTAAATGAAACCTATAACATGGACACAATCATAAGTTTGATGTGGAACTCTAAAACTTAATACGCTATGTATGGTAGAGTATTTGCCAAACTGTATTTTATAGCTGCTTCTTGGTTTTATAGTTTAGGGTTGGGATAAACTGTGAGGTGTCAATCATGTCTTTTTCAAGGGCATTAACAATGTAACAATAAAAGAGAAGACAGATTGAAACTTGGTTTGTTAAGCAAGAAATGAGTTTTACCTACTAGAATTATCAATAAAATCTCCCTAAAATTACACCTTAACATCTTAAAAATGGACAGATTGGCTAATGTTGTCAGGGGTACTATATACCATTGGCTAATGTTTTCTGAGGTACTCTATACCATTGGCTAAATAGGATGACCATGTCTAGAATGTTACTGGATCCTTATCATGTCTTTAAAACAAGCATCCTCAGTAAGGTTGAAAATTATTTGTTTATGAAGCTAAAATGTGGGCCCTGGGAAAATGGAGTAAGTCCAAAGAGAGTTAATAGCTGTCAGTATGATGCTGTGAGGGGGATTGGAAACCCTGTCAGATTGTATTTGTTATTTTGGTTATGTTTCTAACCATGAGCACCAAGAAATATTTGGTAAAGAGAAGACTATGCATATTCTCTCTCTCTCCATATTAGGTCAGTCAAATAGGGTGAACTGAAATACTTCTGTGCTAGCCTGTATATTGATATTATCTACCCATCTATCTGTCCGTCTGTTGATATCTCAACCAATCATAAGAGACTGTATGTTTGCATGAAGGCATAGACATGGTTGTATGGTTAAGAAGCTTGCTTTGCAACCAAATGATTTCAGGTTCAGTCATACTGCATGGCTCCTTGGACAAATGTCTTTTATTATAGCTCTAGGCCAACCAGTGCTTTGTGAGTGAATCCGGTAAACAGAAAGTACATGGAAACCTGTTGTGTATATGTGTGTGTGTGTGTGTGTGTGTATATATATATATATATATATATATATATATATATATATATATATATATATATATATATATGTGTGTGTGTGTGTTTGTGTTTGTGTTTGTGTCCCCAGTACTTTTTTTTTTTTTTAAGACTGGTACTTGTTATACTGGTTTCTTTTTGCCAAACTACTAAGCACTAGGGACAATTTGGTGGTGCCCCAGCATGCCCGCAGTCCAGTAGATAAAACAAATGATGAAAGATATAAATATTTAAGTCTTCCTACATATATTTGTGTGTATATGTGCACATTATGTATATATGTATGTGTTTGCTGTGTTTTTTTATCAAGAGATGATTTCCTCTCTCCATCAAAATGTTTATTAAATATATCAAGTATTTTAGCAATAAATTAATCGAAGTTGATTATTAATAATATTATAAGTTATTTTTTGTAATCACCTTAATTCTCTCCATTTATTTATGATTCATCACGTATTTTATTATTTCTAATGGACTCCCTGGCATCAGTGTCATGGTCATTGAATAATGTTGTCTTGCCACCATTTCACTGAACTCAGTCTTAGACTTATTTTCTCTAACTTATGTTTGTTTCTTTTTTTTAAAGTTTTAAGTTTTCAACTGACAATTCTGGTTGTTTTGATAATCTTATAATTCTGGCTTTTCCATGAATTGTTGCTGCATTGCCCTTCCTTAAGCCAACTAAATACTCATAGGTATCTAGTTAGGTTATTAAAAAATAATCCTGTTACAGAAAGGGCCAGTAGTCAGGCAGTGTAAAACCTTCAGCTGCAACATATATCTCTACATTGTTTTACACAACATTTATAATAGCTCTGGAAGGAGCCATCTCATCTGTTGTGCCCAATTCAAGGATATTGCGCTTTCCCCTGTAATTAACTAACTACAACAATAGACTGCATTCCACTATGTTAGACTGAGCTAGCATCATAGACTGACATTGGTGAAGTGATAAGAACTTTTAAGTAGTTTATTAGTACAGTAGAACTTCAGTTTTCAAACAGCTCTGATCATGAATAAATCATGCTTTATCTCCTGTCTTTCTCATATTCATTTAATACAGTAGTACTCCGACTTACAAATGCCTCTGACTATGAATAAATCGTGCTTTATATATATCTATATCCATTTAGATATATATAAAGCACAATTTATTCAAGATCAGATTTGTTCGAAAACTGAGGTACTACTGTAATTGCTGTAATTTTTTTAAATGTAAGTAGATTCCTGATTGGGTTGTTTGCCAAAACTAATCATATTTTAGAAATAACTAGAATATTTTGATTATTACTGTTGTAGTGAAGAACTTGTAGTGAAGAACTTATGATTGGTTGAGATAACTTCAAGCAGGTATAGAAATGGAACATATTTTTGCTATTTTTTTTCTCCTTGTCACTTTTAGAAATGTGTTAATTTTTGACATTTGAAAAAAAAATTTTTTTTCATTTTATTTTCTTCACTCCTTCACTACCATTTCTTTCTTAAAAAAAAGATAAATTACCACTTAGTTATGGAAGGAATAGCAATGCCTTTGAGACTGGTAGGAGGAAGATTTTCTCAAACTAGAAACCTGGCTTGAATATTTACAAAACAATGGACTTTGTTCAAGGCACTCTAGACCTATGTAGTAGTGTTAAACCAGACAATGGGTTAAGTCTGTTGCAGGCTTTCAGAATACAAAGAAACAAAACTAACACTGCAAAGTATCTTGTATGACATTCCCAGCATTCCATCTTTGTGGATTGATATTATATTTTATCCAACTCTAAAAGAATGAAAGGTAAAGTTGACCTCAGCAAAATTTGAACTCAAAGTGCAGAGAACTAGAAAACTACAAAATATTTTGTCCTATACTCTGCCAACCCTGTCAAGTCATGATCTATTGTTTATGTTGTTTAGAATCATTTCATACCAAGCTTTGCTAAAATTGGAAATATTTGGAACATTGGTCAGTAGTTTGACTAAGGAGTAGAGATTAATGACTATTCAAACCCTGCCAAGGTCATTGATAAAATTGAGTTTTAGTCAAATATTTGTCAGTGGTATCAACTAACCTCTTCCTTCAAAATTGCTGGCCTTGTGCCTAAGTTAAAAACTATTATTCTTATTATAATTAAAATTAACGAAATGTTAGTGCCCAGCAGTGTTTAGGCATAAGCAAAATTATTTGCAGAAGACTGGGTTTTCAGATCTTGGCAAATAACTTCTGAGTTATTTCTAAAGTAATTGTATAGCAGTTGATGTTTGTTGGGTAAAATCAGAATTGTTTGTATTCTTACTCAATCTGAAGAAGATACAGCAAGGAATGTACTGTCCACATCTTCAACTAATTGATATATTGAATTAAGAGCCAGAACTGTTCTGATACTTATATATGAACTTATAAGAAGGGAAAAAAAGCATTATTTATTGCTTTATTTTCTTTTTAAGATGTTAATCTCTCTCTCTTTCTCCTCTCCCCCTTTCTCTGTTTCTCCTCCCCCTTTCTCTCTTTCTCCTTTCCTCCTTTTCTCTTTCTCCTTCCCCCTCTCTATAATACAGATGTTCATAATCAAATGGCTTGGGTAACTGTTTTTAAATTAAACAAAGCTTTTAATTTAATAAGAAAAAACACCATGGGAATCATGGAAAGTGTAGTTTTTCTTGATGGAGAATGTTATATAATTAACAACATAACAAAATTATGAAGTATTGTAAATGCTTATTTTCTTCAAATAGATAACATAACCTCTTTCCATGTCTGTTTGTCTCCTACCTATGATTTATTCAAGGAGGTTTTCAATCATTGGCAAAAGCTAAACACCTGCTGTCTTAAACATTATCAAAAGATTAATTCCCACTGCAGGCTGGATTAAAAAAAAAAATTTGAATACTCTTATTAGGAGAATATTGATTTAATTATTCTATTTGACAATCTGTTTAACTGTACTTGGTAGAGATAAACTATAATTTTATCCACATAATCAAATTGGAGTTAGTTGTGACTAAGAAGGCATTAAAGATGTCAGTTTGATATGTGATATCATTTGATATGTCACATATTTTATATTAAAAATAGTTTCATCCCAGTATTCTATTAGTATATATTTCATTTCTATTTATTGTTGTTATTGGCACTCCGTCGCTTACGACGTCGAGGGTTCCAGTTGATCCGATCAAAGGAACGGCCTGCTCGTGAAATTAACATGCAAGTGGCTGAGCACTCCATAGACACGTATACCCTTAATGTAGTTCTCGGGGATATTCAGCGGGACACAGTGTGACAAGACTGACCCTTTGAATTACAGGCACAACAGAAACAGGAAGTAAGAGTGAGAGAAAGTTGTGGTGAAAGAGTACAGCAGGGTTCGCCACCATCCCCTGCCGGAGCCTTGTGGAGCTTTAGGTGCTTTCGCTCATTAAACACACACAACGCCCGATCTAGGAATCGAAACCGTGATCCTATGACTGCAAGTCCGCTGCCCTAACCACTGGGCCATTGCACCTCCACATTTCTATTTATATTAGATAAAAAGAAATTCTGAATTGATATTCCTTAGATCCTGCTTCTTTATGTTCATATCAAACATGACTAGGCATGTAAACTTATTTTACTGGATTTTTTTCTGTTTGCAGATTTGAATTACTGTTGGTTTTTATTTATAATTGTAGTGGTGGCCATTTCTGTTCTATGTAGAGATCATTTCTACCATTTTGGAAGATGGAGTAGGCCACCTAAACATTTATAGTGTGCACCAATATACTATCTAACAATTGAAATGATAGGAAAAGAGATGTTGGTATAACCCCCCTCAGTTACTTCCTACAGCTAGTTTAGACATTATACAGTGTTTCTTTTTGAAAATAACTTGTAAAGCTAATTCTCAATTAAACAAGTGTGTTTTTACAATAGTCTCAAGTTGATACAAGCCTGCCATTGAATTTGAGACAACAGAAATTGTGTGGAAGTCTTCATACAATTTCTGTACAAGTTAAGTGCATTTTACCTGTAATGTGAAATGTCAACTCAGAGGGTTACATTGAGGGGTCAAGTGTGAGTAGAACATTCAGCCACTTCTGTTAGAATACATGAACTGTACCAGTAATCCTAAAAAGGTTTGATTCGACCTGGAGATTACGGTAAGTATAGAGTATTCTGTGAAATACTCAGCTGCTTACACTCTAATGAGTTGCTCTATTGACTGAATCTGACAGTAAGTGAATCCTCTTAAATTGTTAATGGTTTAAAAGTAATTAATAATTAGTTTATGGGAACAGGCATTTCAGTGTGGTTAATAAATTTGCTTTGTAACTACAGTGGTTTGGGGTTTAATCCTACTGTGCAGTGGCACCTTAAGCAAATGTCTTTTGTGATAGATTTGGGTCAACCAAAACCTTGTGTGTGAAGTTTAGTAGATGGAAACAGTATAGAAGCCCATTGAGAAGACTGTTCCTGTTATTGGGTGGTAGACTTAATCCATAACCTGGTTTAACATTACCATCTGGCCCATGAGTTCCTTTTACCAGAATCCACTCTACTTCAAGTATTTTGATTCATATTAAATCAGTGGTAAAAACTTGGGTTAGTTCATTCAACAGAAAGTAGTCTTTGTTGGCAAATGAAATTTAACTTTACTGGCTCCAAATTAGGGAATACATAATTGGCCCTAATATTAAACGTCTTCACTAAATCTACAGTAATAAAACTAGATAAAAGCTTATGCATCATGGACATAGTTATTAATGTAGAATGTTGTGATATATATAAATAACTTCTGTCCAAATACTTCGTCATAATCCAAATTCATATACAAGGTTGAACATGTTGAAGCAGTTTTATAAGTAGATTTAATATCTAGATCAGTCTTTCTCCAAGGAAGAGTGTGGGTTACTTCAGAATGTTGCTTAAACCTTTTGATACCAAACCATCTAAGATTTTATATCTTTATATCTTAATTTTCATTAATGAAATGCTTAGGGATGTTTCCATTCAGTTATTTTGAAATTTCTTATTAAGTTGTGTACTCTATTAAAGACAACAGAACCAGATTAAGTCTAAGAATCTACAAGACAATTACATGAAATAGTGACATATCACAGATAACCATAAAATGTGTCAATGAAGAAAACTTCTATGTAGTAGCTCTCAGCTAGAAATAATAGCCAAGTGAATAAACCTTGCAATAAAGTTTGAGGATGCACATTGTTTTAAAATCAAAGTGGAGTTTTAGGACAAAAATAGTTGAAAAATGCCTTTCTAGACAAAGATAATGTCTCTGCTTTGTTGCATTTGGTCAAACTCGATCAAAGTGAGATTAGCTTTAGTGCCATACTAGCAGTATAACCCGACGTTGTCCGGGTGTGACTTATTACGCCATCTACGATAAGTCTTGCTAGGTGAAAATCAACTAAAAAAGAAAGCCTTACAACGAAAACACCCTTATGATGTAAATATGTTCATAATTCAAAAGACGATGAAATTAATAGGGAAAGTCTGAAGGCTGTTTTGCGTAACATTATTAAGCGTACGTAAATTTCATCTGTCTAATTGGCTATAGAAATGCTTGTGCAAAACAACTTTTTGCGCTGCCCTGATTAAATATAGCAGGGTAATCCCTTTTCACAGGAGGTAGGACGGCAATTTCTGATGAAGCAATTGCTGGCAATCTGTTGCTACACAGTTTTGCCAGAATTCTATCAGATTGGGCAGAAGATGTTGATGCACCATTTTGCATTATGTTCAAAGTAGTTTCTGGAATGTGGTGAATTGCTGCAGTCTGTTGCTGTCATTTTAAACTGGTTGCTTTCTTTCCCCAGCAAACTCTCTTCTTTGGAGGCATAATCTATGTATATATTAAACAGAACAACAAAAGTTATAATAGATGGCAGGGTCGGTACTTTTCACATATCTGTAATTTTTCAGATTAACACCCGCACGATTACCCAACCCTAATCCTAACCCTAACCCTAAAACCCAATCCTAACCCTAACACTAACCCTAAACCCTAACCCTAACCCTAAAACCCTAACCCTGACTCTAAAACTGTAACCGTAACACTAACCCTAAAACTTAACCCTGACCCTAAAACCCTGACCCTAACACCCAAGTGAAAATCGTGGTATATTTACAAAACATTGACGGACATGAGTTATATTTTAGTGAATGATTGTGTGTACTTGCGCGTGTATGCGTTTGAGAGAGCGAGAGAGGAAGAGGGAGAAAGAGGGGGAGAAAGGAATAGAGAACGGGAACAATGAAGAGAGAGAAAGATTGGAAGGGAGAACGGAAGACAGCTATAAAATAGCAATGCGTGCGTGTGTTTATATTAGAAAGACACAGAAAGTAAATCTTATATCTATAATGTTGATGTGTTTATGTGTATATTGTTGTCACAGATCACATATGTGTGGTTGTGTGTTTTTACGTATCTATGTTATGAACAATAGGTAAAAAATACTAAGAGGAAAGTTTAATCTATGACTTTCTATGTATCACTTTCTTTCTCTCTCTCTCTATCTCTCTCTCTCTTTTACTCTTATTCTCTATATTATATGTTGAGCGAGTGATGGATGTGTAAGAATGCCGGTACAGGTAGAGGGGAAGAAATATAAAAGTTACTAGAAACAACAGCCAAATCTCCCTTAAATCACACAAAGTAAACGGAATTTTAAAAATCTAATTACTGCACTGGAAAGTTCACATCAAAAAAATTTTACGAAAAAGTGGAAAATGTGGATTTCTATAAACTTTTAAAAAGGCTTCACACAGACACACATCTTCAGCTTTATTATATACTAGCAGTATAACCCGACCTTGTCCGGGTGTGACTTATTATGCCATCTACGAAAAGTCTTGCTAGCTGAAAATCAACTAAAAAAGAAAGCCTTACAACGAAAAAACCCTTATGATGTAAATATGTTCATAATTCAAAAGACGATGAAATTAATAAGGAAAGTCTGAAGGCTGTTTTGCGTAAAATTATTAAGCATACGTAAATTTCATTCGTGTAATTGGCTATAGAAATGCTTGTGCAAAATAACTTTTTGCGCTGCCCTGATTATACATAGCAGGGTAATCCCTTTTCACAGGAGCTAGGATGGCAATTTGTGATGAAGCAATTGCTGGCGATCTGTTGCTAAACAGTTTTGCCAGAATTCTATCAGATTGGGCAGAAGGTGTTGATGCACCATTTTGCATTATGTTCAAAGTAGCTACTGGAATGTGGTGAATTGCTGCAGTCTGTGGCTGTCATTTTAAACTGGTTGCTGTCTTTCCCCAGCAAACTCTCTTCTTTGGAGGCATAATCTATGTATATATTAAACAGAACAACAAAAGTTATAATAGATGGCAGGGTCGGTACTTTTCACATATCTGTAATTTTTCAGATTAACACCCGCACGATTACCCAACCCTAATCCTAACACTAACCCTAAACCCTAACCCTGACCCTAAAAAACGTAACTGTAACATTAATCCTAAACCCTAACCCTGACCCTAAAACCCTAACCCTAACACCCTAGTGAAAATCGTGGTATATTTACAAAACATTGACGAACACGAGTTATATTTTACTGAATGATTGTGTACTTGCACGTGTATGCTTTTGAGAGAGCGAGAGGGGGAGAGAAAGGAATAGCGGTAATTAAAAGTTTTCTTATGACTGCTTCGCTTCACTGCCTATTACTTCATTAGAAATCTAAAGATGCACATAAGCACATAATAGAGAAAAATGAAACAAATATGGACGACTTGCTCCGAAACACCACCGAGTGGGGAACACTTCTCAAAAATAACCTGCAGTTGTTTCCTTCAAAATTCCTACATGCTCGAAATGTACATACATCAAGGTATATTTGTAGAAAATTTCACCGAAAAATATTCATTTTCCTGGAAGTTAAGAGGAATTTAAGTGGAATTTCCGAAAATTGTCCCCCACCTCCCTCCCAAAACACTTTCACGGAAAATGCTTGTATATTTGGAATCTACATAATAAATAATATATGCATAGAAAATTTCATCAAAAAATATTCATTTTTATGAAAGTTATGACCTTCCAAAGTCGGTGGATACAACTCTGTAGTTATGCCATCAATGTTTTGTAAATATACCACGATGTGAATGATTGTGTTTACTTGCACGTGTATACGTTTGAGAGAGCGAGAGAGGAAGAGGGGGAGAAATGAATAGAGATTGAGAGCAATGTGTATGTTGTTGTCACAGGTCATGTATGTGTGGTTGTGTGTGTTTTTACGTATCTATGTTATGAAAAATAGGTAAAGAATACTGAGATGAAAGTTTAATCTATGACGTTGTATGTATCACTTTCTCTCTCTCTCCCTCTTTTACTCTTACTCTCTATATTTTTATGTTGAGCGCGTGTGTAAGAATGGCGTTCCAGGTAGAAGGGATGAAATATAAAAGTTGCTAGAAACAACAGCCAGATCTCCCTTAAATCATACAAAGTAAACAGAATTTTAAAAATCTAATTACTGCACTGGAAAGTTCACATCGAGAAAATTCCATTGATGTAAAAATGTTTACGAAAAAGTGGAAAATGTGAATTTCTATAAATTTTTTAAAAGGCTTCACAGAAACACACAACTTCAGCTTTATATATTAAGATAAGATTTCATTAATGAAAATTAAGATATAAAGATATAAAATTTTAGATGGCTTGGTATCAAAAGGTTTAAGCAACTTTCTGAAGTAACCCACACTCCTCCTTGGAGAAAGACTGATCTAGATATTAAATCTACTTCTAAAACTGTATCTGAATTTGGATTTAGTGACTGTGGAATATGACAGAAACAGAAAAAGAAAACCAATAAAGATTTGTAAAGTCTTGTAATCAGCAAGTATGGAGATATAAGTAAAAGAGGTGTTACAACATATTATATTACAGACCTGTCCAACTCACATTATCAGAGAGAAAAAAATGATGGTGATGATACTGATGATGCTGAGAAAGTACATGTTGTAAAGTATCTACTTAAACATTTCATATAAATGTTGTAGTCATCATCATCATAACATTCTTTTTTCTATGCCAGAATGTATTGAATGAGTCAGCTGTCAGCAAATGTCTGTTAGAAATTTCTGTTGTGTCATGGCAAGAGATAGTTTAGCCTTTTTTCTTTGTTGTTATTTGAGTGTCTAGTTGTTGTTTTGAGAGTATTGTTTGCAGGAGCTGATAGTAAAAGAGCTGAGGAATGGCTACCATTTATTATCTCTGTCAAAAAGATAAATTGAACTTGCTAATATCTCCTGGAATATTTTGGTAGTTAGATTTGAAGCTATTATTAGTTTTACCATGAAGATTTTGTGAAAGTGATGTTAATAGAAATGTTTATGGTGTTTGTAGTAATGTCTTTAATTAATCATCTCAATACGACACCCAACTTTGATTAACTAATGACATTAAAAATTGCATGAAGAACTGCTAAGTTACTTGAAATCAGTTCAAGGTAATGAAAATTACCTTGACAGCTATAATTGATCTCTTACACAAGTATATAAAGGTATTCATTACTACTACTATTACTACCACTACTACTACTACCGTCTCCACCTGAACACATTACTTCAATTAAGCTTCACTTTAGTAATCATATATTAAAATATTGTAGCAAAAAGTCTTCATTTATATGTGTGTGTGAATATATATATATATATATATATATATATATATATAGGATCTTTGTGATTTGACGGGCAACACTTGTTTTCTTAATGAAACACTTTCAAACTTGGGACACTGGTAGAATGTGTCATATAAAACTTCTCTTAACCTTCTTAACAAAAAATTGTACATCGCAAGTTATTTCATGTTAAAGTTGTCGTATTTCTGTAATTTCAACCAATCACTGACGTCTATTCAGCTGAATACAGTTAGTGCTGTTCGGTGTCAAGTGTGTTATTCCCTGTTTAATTATATCATTATTCCCTAGTAAGGGTTTTAGGGTTAGGGTTTTAGGGTTGGGGTTATGGTTATGAGTTATAGGGTTAGAGTTAAGGTTATGGCAAAAATAATCATAACCCTAACCGTAATCCTAAAACTAACCGTAACTCTAAAACCCGAACCCTAACCCTAAAACCCTAAAGCTAAAACCAGTACAAACGCACGAACGATGTCATAAATAACAGTGACACGGATAGTTTTTGTTGACAAACAACGGCACTAATTTTATTCAAGGGAAAAAATGCCTTAACACCATTGTTTACATTCCGCGACGTAATTGTTTTCACCTCAATAGACGTCAGTGATTGGTTGAAATTACCGAAATACGACAATTTTTTTATGTGAAATAACTTTGAATACAAAATTTTTTATCTGTTCTATACCACAAAATATACAAGTATTCGAAGTTTGAAAGTGTTTCGGTACCAAAAACACTACATAAAAAAATGTTGCCCGTCAAATCACAAAGATCCTATATATATATATATATATATATATATATATATATATATATATATCATTCAACCACGGTAGTGGTTGAATATATTCTTAAGTCCATCATTTCGTCAATCGTAGCAGCTTCCAAGCTTCACCACTAATTCAGTTCTCAACTAAATTGCAAACTGTTAACAGTTTTAAAGAGGACACCCCCTCAGCTACACTTTGGCATAAACAGTTTGAGATTTGATTCAGTAGAAAAAAAGTTACATCAAAATATCTGCGACCTCAAGGGGGGTAGTAAGGCACCTATTCACCTTCAATTGATATAAACTTTTTAATTTTAAATTAAAAGTATACCTTTCTTCGGCTTAAATGATAGAAAAATGCAAAAGGAATTCAGAATCACTAGTCGCATTGAACAAAATTTAGTAGTAGAGTTATGAGGAAAACGTTATGAAATTTCATGTCAGTAAGTAATGGAGTAATGCTTCAGCTATAAGAATAAAGAATATATTTCTAAAATCAATGTTTACTTTCTAAGGCAGCGAGCTGGCAGAAATGTTAGCACGCCGGGTGAAATGCTTAATGGTATTTCGTCTGTCTTTACATTTTTGAGTTCAAATTTCACCGAGGTCGACTTTGACGTACAGATTATTTAATTAATTTTTTTTAACTAAACACTTTCCAACTTCCAATACTGGTAGAATATGTCACATAGAACAGGATTTATTCTTAACATTTTTGACAAAATTTTGTATTTTAGAAGCGGTATTTTGTCTGTCTTTACGTTCTGAGTTCAAATTCCGCCTCGACTTTGCTTTTCATCCATTTCGGATCTATTCAATTAGACGTACAGATTAGTTTATTTATTTTTTTTAACTAAACACTTTCAAACTTCTGATACTGGTAGAATGTGTCACATAGAACAGGGTTTACTCTTAATGTTTTTGACTATTTTAGAAGTTATTTCGTCAGAAGTTACAGAGTGACAATGGACAAATTTGTGTTTGATAAGTGCCAATACACGAAACTCTCAGCTTTTGACTTACCAATGAAAGAGCCTCTACTTGGTCGCTTGACACGCTAAAAATAGCAGCCAAAGTATCCCCCTACCTAAATCACATGTCCATTGTATGTAATGTCCTAGATTATCCCTAAAAAGACGGTTTACTGAAGGTCTGAATGTCTTTGATGATACGTTTGCAGTATCAGGGTTTATTTGAGGCTAAATAACAATAACATTATAATCAATTTCTATACTGATACCCACATGATTTTCACTAAGAAAAAAAAAAAATTGATTTTTTGTGTGGAATCAAGTACCCTGACCTTCTAATATGCTGCAAATCCCTTATTTTGGTTTGGAAAAAATGAGGTGGGTGGGGTCCCCTAATCCCAGAATCATTGGAAATTTTTTTTTTCATTGAATGAATTCCTGTGACCTCCTAATATTGCAAAATTTGGTTACTTAAGGTGAGCCTGGTAACTGATAGTTTTGGGGTCTTGTTTGTAACTTTTGGTGAGCCATGGTGCAACTGACAACATGGTAAAGATCCCTGCCATTAATTTGGTGTGGAGGGGTAATATCAAATATTTCAATCACAACATATATTTAAATTAAACATGAAAAAAATTGAAATATTATCATCACTCACATGGAAAAATTGAAATATTATCTTTCAGTATTTTATAAGGTAAAATCTTAAATTATTAATTGACACATTAATTATCTTATAACAGCAATGCCTGAAAGAATCATGGATTACATGGGAAAATGTGAGCATGAAAAGTTATATTCTTAAGATTATAAACCTGGAAAAGTACAGGACAAGTTATTACACCTGGAAAAGTATAGGACAATCTATTACTTCTAGTAAAGTAAATAATAAGAAACTTTTTACTTAAGATATTGCAGTTAAAATTAAAATTTGAATATTAAAAATGATTTTATTATAGTTTACAAATAAAACTATACTTAAATAAGTAGAATTTGGGTAATTTACTACCTTAAATACAGAAAAAAGTGACTAATTAGACAAACTTACAAATTAGCTGAACAGTTTTGTACAATAAGTTTAAAAGATGAGAACTATAAAGAGTGATAAATTAGAAGAACTGGCATTTTTTGCTGCAATATTCTTTACTTTACTAGAAGTAATAGCTTGTCCTATACTTTTCCAGGTGTAATAACTTGTCCTGTACTTTTCCAGGTTTATAATCTTAAGAATATGACTTATCACGCTCACATTTTTCCATGTAATATATATATATAAAAGAAAAAGAGATGATACAAGAAAGGCAGTAGTTATGTTATGAACTTCATTAGCTTACAGCTAGCTGTTTCTGCTATAAGATGCAGTGGACTCTTAATTGAGTGCCTGAATAACATCCTATCGCTTCATTGGAGCCTCGAATATGAAGTGCAATTTATTTGGAAAAAAGAATTACATTTTGCAATATACAGGGAAAGCATTATCAGTGAGAATGTCATTGCTGATGTATATGAAAGAGTTTTTCTTATTACTACTCTACACTCATCTAACACTTTGTTCTGAAACACATGTATATTGAGTTCTACACAAGTTTATTAGTTTTTCAATGCTTAAGTGAAATATTACTATATATATTTTAAACATTTACTTATACCTTCAAATTACTGAATTTTTAAAATTTAATATTGTTCATATTTTCTTGTTGATATCAATCCTTATATTTCATAAATATTATCTCTAAATATTTTTAGTTAGTTTTAGTTTGTTGTTGTTGTTGTTATTATTATTATTATTATTATTATTTTTTTTTTTTTTTATCTATGTTTACAATCTTTTATTTTCTAAATTTTTAGTAATAAGTATATCTCTTCTTTTATTGTACTAATAATATCTACTAGTTACTTTTTAATTATATTACTAAAATTCCTTTCCATTCATTAGGAAATCTTCTGATCAGTTTATATCAATTTTATTATTATTGTCTTCCATAATATTTAAAAATTTTGACTTTGTGTTCCTGTAACGTTACATAGAGAATCTACTATTTAACAGACTTCTTTTCACCTGAGGACATAACTTAAATTCTGCATTATTTTGAGGGATTTTTTGTATTTTGCATTAATGCAGGCATATAAGTAATTTATTTATCGTTAAATATAATAATATAAACTATTTATATGTTTTTAAGCTATGAAACAATTTGTTGTGATATTAGAATTATTAAATAAAATTTCATTGAAGGGCCTTAGAGTTCACCTAGCAAAAACCAAAGTCTTGTGTAGGAAGGCAGACAAATCACAAGTCCATGTAGAAAAGGTGTAGGTAGTAACTCTGTAAGATGCACCTGGTGTAAGCTTTGGACACATAAAAGGTGCAGCAATATCAGAGGAAGGTTAACAGGGAAAATAGCTTTTGTGTATTGTAGATGCACAGGTACAATAAACACCAAAAATGTACAGAAAATAGACTCCATCAGCTGCCATGGGGGTAAGCTAGAAGTAGTAGATAGCTTCTGTTACCTAGGTGATCAAATTATTCTGACAGCGATGCTCCAAGAGCATCGCTATCAGAATAAAGTTTAGAGAGCTCTTGCCTCTGCTGGCAACAAAGGGCTTCTCTCTCAAAGTGAAAGGCAGATTGTATGATGCCTGTGTGTGAACAGCTATGCTACATGGAGGTGAAACATGGGCTGTGATAGCTGAGGACATGTGTTGGCTTGAAAGAAATGAAGCCAGTATGCTTCGCTAAATGTGCAATGTCAGTGTGCATGTTCAACAAAGTGTAAACATCTTGAGAGAAAAGTTAGGCATAAGAGACATCAGATGTGGTGTGCAAGAGAGACAAATGCACTGGTATGGTCATGTGATGTGTATGGACGAGGACAGCTGTATAAGGAAGTGTGGTTCTCTAACTGTGGAGGGAACATGTGATAGAAGTAGACCCAGGAAAACATGGGATGAGGTGGTGAAGCATGATCTCCAAACTTTGGGCCTCACAGAGGCAATGGCCAGTGACCAAGACCTTTGGCAATATGCTGTGCTTGAGAAAATCTGTCAAGCCGAGTGAAATCGCAGTCATGGCTGATGCTGGTGTTACATAACCGGCACCCATGCAGGTAGCACATAAAAAGCATCTTTTGAGTGTGGAGCCTCATGGAGGCAAAGTGGTTGAGCTCCTTTCAAATATTGGGCCTCACAGAAGCAATGACCGAGACCTTTGACATTATGTTGTGCTTGAGAAGACCCATCAAGCCAAGTAAAATCACAGTCTTGGCACATAAAAGCACCTTTTGAGCATTGGGTCTCATGAAGGCAAGGACCAAGGCCATTTGGCATTATACCGGGTTTCAAGCATTGGGCCACACGGAGGCAATGACTTAGTCCATTTGGCATTATGCCATGCTTGAGAAGACCCATCAAGCCAAGTAAAACTGCAGTTGTGACAAATACCAATGTCACGCAAATGGTACCTGTGCTGGTGGCACATAAAAGCAATCATTACAGAGTGGTTGGTGTTAGGAAGGGCATCCAGCCGTAGAAACCATAGCAAATCAGACTGGAGTCTGGTGCAGCCTTCCAGCTTGCCAGCCCTGGTCAAACCATCCAGCCCATTCCAGCATGGACAATGGGCATTAAATGATGATGATTTCTCTGTCCTTTATGACTTTATACACTCCTTGTTTTCTCTCATATCATACCATATATTCTATGTTTTGTAGAATGATAGATTAAGGAGCATTTTTTTATGAGTATCACCAGATTAGTTGAATCCATACATTGTGACTTAAGTATATACATATGTTATGTGTCTGTTCCTATGTTGGTTAACATCACTTCGAAAACATTTTACAACTCAGCTATTTGATAAAACAGATTGATAAGTACCAGACTTAAAAATGGTATGATAGACTAAAAACCATTCAAGTAGTGTGCCAGCATGGTTACAGTCCAATGACATAAACAAGAATTTGGAGTCAGTTACTATAAAGTACCAATCATGTAGTGGAGTTGACTCTTCGTTTTTTCTAACTCTTTTTTGTCTGTTTCTCTTTCTTTTTTAAAAATTTATTTATTCATTTATTTATTTATTTAAGAAAACAACTGTTAGTAGACCTGAAGAAGAATGGGTTTTGCCAGGTTTGAAAATACCCAGGTATGCTGTATATCCTGAGAGTGCCCCTGTAACATTATGGAGGGGCTGAGGGCCTATGGTATGGCGCACGCGCACACACACACACACATAAAAAGAGAGAGTGGGAAGATGGTCCTGGTGTGAAATGCAATTAAATGATAAGGGTAATGTAGGGTGAAAAGGGCCCTTTGGTGGTGTTGAGAACATGACTAACCCTCCAAAAACACAACAACCTCTCTAATGAAATGATAAGCTTTCTCTTGTTGGAGTCATCATAGAAAGTACCCAGTATACTCTGTAGAGTGCTTATTGTGAGAAAGGAATCCAGCTATAGAAACCATGGCTGAATGAAAACTAATAAACTGATGTGTTTGAAAAGAGATACCTTTTAGTATTTACTTTTCTGAGTTGCACATACAATCCTTTGTTAACATCAGAATCAGTAATTAAAATGTTGCATAAATACAACTACTGACACTGCTGTTCACCAAATAAAATCAGTGTAGGGTTAATTAGATAGCAGTTGGTGGACTCTGATTATAATGGAGATATTTCCTTGTCTGTCTGAAATACAAACATTGTCTGCTCATGATAAAAGACAGAGGGAGCTGTTAATCATTCTACAGCTGCATATGTTGTCAGTCAAATTTATATGACATGGTTAAATTATAGTTTTGAGACTAATACATGGAACGTAGCTTTGTTGTTTTGTGATTTCTTTCAGCTACATTTCTCTCATATCTACATATGTATACTCAGACTAGTAGTTCCACATAAATGCTCATACATGTAGACACACACATGCACATATACTCATACATTAGATACACACACATATATTGCCACATGTAGATACACGTATACACTCACACACACAATCACATATAGATACTCATATACCCAAACATACATATATACTCATTTATAGGTACATATATGTAATCATACACATGCACACACACACACACACACACACATACACACCTAGTGCTGTCCCCCCCATACACTCAACTCTTTCCATTACAAGTACAAACCTATCATATGCCATCACATACATACAATCAATAAATCATACATTAGTTGATTTGGCTGTGTGCTTAAGATATTCACTTCTAAACTACAATGTTTTAGGTTCTATCCCATTCTGTAGCACATTTGTCAAGTGTCTTGTATTGGGTGAGACAAAATACTTTTCAAGTGGAATTTTGATGTGTGTGTGTGTGTGTGTGTGTGTGTATTTATCTGTGTATATATGTTTTTGTGTTTTTTATGTTCTTTTTATGTCCCATTTCTTAGTAATTTGACAAATAGAGCTCAATAAAATAAGCACCAGATTGAAATAAATACTAGGGTGAATTTGATTGGCTGAAACTTTTGAATACAGTGCCCCAACATAGCTACAGTCCAGTGACTGAAACTGATAAAGAATAAAGAAAAACAGTGCACATGTATACATGTGTGTGTGTAGTTATACAAAGACAAAAACAGTTGTAAATATCATAAAACTGTGCTACGATGGCAAAGATTTGGAGTTTGGTTTGGATTCTGTTGACATAAAGAGGTATCAACCCTCAGATATGAAGAATACTTTCATTGGAATGGCTCAGTTGACTTGACTAATATAGCTTCATGCATTCCAAGGAGCTTAGCACCACTCTGTAGGGACACCTTACACATTCGGGATTTTATTTGCTTAAAGTTAAGCCTTCCCCCAGTCAAGTTATGTTGAATATACCATTCTGTGGTATCTCTGAAACTCATTTTAGGCTAGTTGAAGGGTTAATGGACAATTTCTAATTTATTCTTTTGTACTTTTATTTTAATTGCTGACAAAGAAGCCTGGATTGGTAAAATGGCGAATCTGGTTGGTGTAGTGATGATATATGATTTAGGGGGAAAAAATTACATTATATATAAAGAACATGTAACTAAAATCCTTAAAATCACTTCAAACATTAGGTGTCACAATTTGTGTTGATGTTTCATGGCAACATCCCACAAATGCGATATTGTGATAATCTCATGGCAACCTGGGACATGGATCAGGTTTTCTTGTTGGGATCAGAAAATTTATCAGCTTTAATCAGTTGTTGACCCTTTGAATACAAAGCTCGAATATAACTCACATTGTGAAACTGCTCACATATGTCATCATTATCATCATCATCATCATCGTTTAACGTCCGTTTTCCATGCTGGCATGGGTTGGACAGTTTGACACAGAGCTGGCCAGCTGGGAGCTGTCCAGACTCTGACTGTCTGTTGTAGCATGGTTTGTACGGTTGGATGCCCTTCCTAATGCCAACCACTTAACAGAGTGTGCTGGATGCTTTTACATACCATCAGCACGGATGCATTTATGCAGCACCGGCACAAGTGCTTTTTATGTGGTACCGGCACCTGAAAGGACAAGGCTATATGTGTGGAAGACGGTGATTTTTACTTAGTTTGACATATCTCTTCAAGTACAGCAAATCATCACATCTCCTGGCCCCTTGTCATTTCCTCAGTGAAGCCCAACATCCAAAGATCCTTGCTCACCACTTCATCCTATGTCTTCCTGGGTCTACCCCTTCCACAGATACCCTCTTTGATTAGAGCTTGGTACTTCTCTATGTAGCTGTCCTCATCCATATGCATCACAGGACCAAACCAGCAATATATATCTGTGTAAGTAAATACATGTATGTGCATATATGCATTTCTATTTGTTTACATTTGCACTTCCTAGAATATCATAAGATGCAAGTGGCAATGTTGTCAATAGTTTACTGGCTTTGCACTTTCAGAGATGTGTAAAATAAGAGATCCCTTACTTGAAAAATTGTTGAAGGGAACAAAAGGAAGGGTATCCAGTTGTAAAACAACACCTTAGTAATATATTCGTCTAATCCAGTGCTTCTCAACTGGTCCACATGGTCCCTGAGGGTCCATATAAGATTTCTAGGGGTCCACATAAAATAGTAAATTGAGTATCCACAATAATTTTTTTCATTGGAAAAGTACCTATAAAAGTAGTTTTTAAACACAGAATGGCTATGGGGGTCCACCAGAATAAAATGGTAACCAAAGGGGTTCATAGATAAAAAAAATAGTTGAGAACCCCTGATCTAATCTATGCTAGCATGGAAAACTGAACAAATTGAAAAGAAAATAGTTTCAGTATTTGACGGTTTGTTCATTAATTCTTTCTTTAGGGTGTGGTGGGGGTGGGGGCAGAATAGAAACTTGAACAAATATTGAAAACATTGAAAACCTGTTATTTAGTGTAACCTTATTTAAAGATTGGGAGGTGGGATGTGGAACTGGGAAAGAGGTATGAAACTAGGAGGGGAGTTGAAGCTGGAAAAGAGCCATTAAAGTTTACAATTTTATCTCTGAGATAACCAAAATGCTATTAATAGACTACTGTGCTCTGACTTAATTATGAAACTATTTGCTTACTACGATATTTAAAATAACACACACACACACACACACACACACACACACACACACACAGTGTACTAAAAAAATATAAACATTTTAATAGTTGTAAACTCACTTAATTTTAAGTTTTTCTGTTTAGATTTAACCCATTCAATAAATGAAAGGAATAGACTGAACTTCTAACTTAAGACATTTATCCTAAAGTGTTGCTGGAATTTTAAAAACACTGTTAATTTTGAAAGATAATTTTAGAGGTTGTTTCAAACAGATCCACCTATGTGGGTTACCAATCATTCAAATTAGAGATAAGTTTGAAGCAGATGGAATTGTTCAAAATGTCCACAAAAAGATATTCCAGCCACAGAAACTATGCCAAAGCAGACATTAGAGCTCAATGTTGTCTTCTGAGAAAACCATCCAATGCATGCCAATATGGAAGATTCAATGTTAAATGATGATACACACACCTTTGCTCTCTTAATTGCAGGAGGGATGATAGCTTCACAGGAAGAATCAGTTAATGGTTTGGCTGTGGTAAACTGAAACTACTGCTATAGTAGAGGCAAGCAGATTTACTACCTTGAGAAGCACAGATATAGTCAATTCTACTGTTGATGATACACACACACATGATAATACACACTTCTTTCAGTCATTAGACTGCAGCCATGCTGGGACACCACTTAGAAGAAGTTTAATTGAATAAATCTATCCTAGTACTTATTACTTTTTTTTAAAAAACCTGGCACTTATACTATTAGTATCTTTTTACTGAACTGCTAAGTTATGGGGACTTAAACATACAACACCAGTTATCAAAGAGTGGTGGGATACAAGCATAAAGACACACACACAACAGGCTTCTTTCAGTTTCTGTTTACCAAGTCCATTCACAAGGCTTTGGTTGGCAAGGGGCTATAGTAGAAGATATTTGCTTATGTTATACATAGTGCAGACATCTGATATAGAACTCAATATTTAAGGATCAGTAGAAAGATGTGCACATGTATATTTATATATACACATATGCACATACACACACATGTGACTGTGTGCATGTATATACACATGCACACATATATATATGTATATGCTTGTCTTATATATGATGATGATAATGATATGTGTGTGTTTATATATATATATATATATATATATATAAATGCTTTGTAAGATTCTTGATGTGAAATCATGTGTTGAAACAGATATTGTTATATTTGGGGATGGTTGTCTTTTGCCAGTTAAAACACACACACACGCTATTTAATTGATCTTACATTCCCATGCAAATACTATTTCTATAACCATTCCCCATCCTTTCTAGTTGTTATATATTTATTATCCAACAACTGCTAACCATCATGTACAGAACAAGAGTAGAATTGACTATATCTGTACTTCTCAAGGTAGTAAATCTGCTTGGCCTCTACTATAGCAGTAGTCTCAGTTTACCACAGCCAAACCATTAACTGATTCTTCTTGTGAAGCTATCCCTCCTGCAATTAAGAGAGCAAAGGTGAAAAGTAAGTTTATTCAGACATAAAACTAGAGTATGTGTTTGTATTTGTTTGTGTATGATTCCTTGCAGTACCTCTGCAAAATAGATACTGTTCTTTGCTGGTTAAAGAGTTGTACTAACATTTAGTATCCACTCACTGCCTGATATCTAAGTGTCTGTCAAAAAAAAAAGAAGAAAAGACTTGTCTTTTTGTTGTCTATTTATCTGTCCACTCAGCTACTCCTCACTCCACCTACCCATCCATCTATCCATGTGTCCAATGTTTGTCTACCTCTTACAGTTAAATTCAGTTGAACTGCCAGCTGACCTGCTCACATTTGTAAACACATTCTTCAATGGACATGCACGCACACACACACACACACACACGTCCACACACACACATACACATACCCACACACACTCACACATCCACACCTCCTCACATACACACGCATCCTCACACACACACACACACACACACACACACACACACATAAAGTAATAGCAGAGTCCACCTGCTATGACTACTTGCAGCTGAAAAGTTCAGTGAAAATTCTTTAAATAACTTTCAGCAAATTCTTAACTCTCCCATCTTATATTGCTATGATAATGTGTGTGTGCATGTAGGAGAGGAGAAATGAGTGATGGAAGGATGGAAGATGAAACTGAATTGCATGAAATTTGGTCTGGGGGAAAATGATTCTTATTTCAAAATGTCCTGTCATAGTAACTGTGGAACTGAATGAGGTATTAAATCACCAGCTCATGTTTTGGCTTGTTTGTGCTTATGTACATATAGTGCATATGTTTGTGTGTATGTACATATAGTGCATGTGTATGTGTTTATGTATACACAATATGTAGTGTCTGACATGTACACACAGTTCTGTTATGTGCCTCTGTTAAGCTGGAATAGGAAACAGTACATTAGATTAGCTGGGAGTTGTAGCAACACTGGTCTGAGCTATACAGATATTGACTTAACACTCAGACCCCTTGAGCTTAACAAGATGAGTAGGTCAGAGATGGTAATCATGACTTTTTGGGGCTTTACTCCCAAATCGATGTAGTTGATGATCTTTAGGTAAATGAGTGCCAGCAAAGAATTCTAGAGAATCCCATGGAAGTGGGGAGAAATAACTGAACAAAGTGTGGGAGATGTGAAACTATGAGGGTGACTGGAGGAGGATGTGGTCCTAGAAGGAATGAAAATAAAGTTGGTTAATTCAGCAAATTGTTATTAGGCAATGAGATGGCTGGCTCATTACTTCATCAGTCAAAGTATTTAGTGGCATTCTTTCTCAGAAACAGGTGAGGATTGGCAACAGTAAGGACATTTGACTGTAAAAAATCTTTTCTCTCTCTCTCTCTCTCTCTTTCTCTCTCTCTCTCTCTCTCTCTCTCTCTCTCTCTCTCTCTCTCTCTCTCTCTCTCTCTCTCTCTCTCCACATACACACACAGATATGGAAATATTTCATTCTCGAATGCAAAATAATAATGCTGAATAGCATAAATAGTAAAGAGTAACCTTATATTGCAGAAAAATTTGTTAGTGGCCAGCCTCATGGCTGGTCATTAACAAATTTTTCTGCAATATAAGGATGTTTTATCCTATTTATGCTATTCAGCATTACTATTATGCCCTTTTACTTGTTTCAGTCATTTGACTGTGGCCATGCTGGAGCACTGCCTTTTAGTCAAAGAAATCGGCCCCAGGACTTATTCTTTGTAAGCTTGGTACTTATTCTATCAGTCTGATTTGCCAAACTGTTAAATTACAAGGACATAAACACACCAACATCGGTTATCAAGCGATGGTGGGGTGACAAACACAGACACAAAGTCACACGCACATAAATATATACATACATATATATATATATATATATATATATATATATTATATTTATTTGTTTACGTACATCGTAAAACATATATATGTATGTCATCAGTAAATCATATCCCCCCCAAAAAGTGCACTTTAAGTTATAGAGCAGTAGAGTATTTAGATAGGCCGGTTCATAGGGGGTTACCCAGGGTTTCATGTCCATAAAGTGCTTCGCTTTACATACGTCTCATTAGAACCTAATGGCTGGTGGCCTATAACCTCTCTTCAAAATGGAGGATGGAAAGGCTTCGTGGCTAGATTTTGAATATACAAACAAGGAAGAAAGGTCAAGTGCAAGGGATTGTCTCCCTTAGACTGCTATCCGGAATCCATCCCAGTCCGCTTGCAGGTCCCAGGATTTCAGTTGAAATCACCTGAAGTGTATGCAGGTTCTGAAATGTATGTAAAGCCAAGCGCTTTATGGAGGCAAAACCCTGGGTAACCCTATGAACTGGTCATAACTATCTTTATATATATATAGATATAGATATATAGATAGATAGATAAAGATAAATATGGCTGGTCAGTGGGGTTACCCTGGGTTTCACATCTGTAAAGCACTTAGCTTTACAGCATTTCTTCAGACCCTAGACCTGTTGGCCTATGTGGAAAATAGAGGAAAAGATTTCATTAATCAACAACAGGGGATTGTCTCCCTTTGGTCATTATTTGTAATTGACCCTGTTAGCATGTGGGCCCCAGGACACCAGCAGGAACTTCCTGAAGTGCAAGCAGGGTCTGAAGACCTCTGTCCTGGGGTTAAGGATGTTCTCTGGGTCAAGGGAGTCCTGTATATATATATATATATATATATATATATATATATATATATATATATAATATATAAATAAATGGGGACCTAAACCAAGACGGGTTGTCAAGTGGTGGTGGGATACATACATCCCCACCCACACACATACATATATATACTAGATGTACCTGCTGTGATCTGTTGGGTCACAACCATTCCAAGTTTAAAATGTTGATGCACAGCAGGAAAGGAAAAAATACTCTTTTGAATTTCATACAATAAAAAAATAACACGGTCCTCCTGCCTTTGGTGTGACAACATAAACACAAACAAGTGTTTCTTCTTTGGAAACATTCAAATGACCTTCAACTTTTTTCCCTCACTTTCTTCTTCACCGTTCTTTGTTCCTACTGTTCCGAGTAAAATACATGGATACTTCAGCATAAATTAATGTTTGTACAAAGACATCATTGATGCACAATGAAAAGAATTCTGTTATTGTTGTTCTCATATGTTGTTCATTGACAGTCATATATATCCTTATAATTTCTGAGCAATATTCTTTGTTCATCTGCTAGATGAACTTGTAGTCTTACTATTGCAGGTGCTCTTCATAAATTGAAAATCCTAAAATGGATGCAACTGCTTCGGATTGTCCAGTATACCTACCCATTAGATATTGACAAATTTCGTCATTATTGTTTATTTGAGTAGCAGCTTGGTCATTTCCTTTCAGTGTGTACTTGATGACATCCTGAACTGACCTCACTGAGGCAACGATTTCAATGTTGCAGTAGTATTTGAATATTCTTAAAGAGTTTCATTACAAGGTACAACCCTTTAGTTGTTTGTTTTTCCATGAGAATTTCTATCGAGAATTTCTATCTTTCAGTTCATGGGACTCGAAAGTTGTATAAATGTTTAAGGGAAGAAAAAAAGAAAGTAAGGAAAAAGGACAGCAGCAGTAGCTACCAATGACTCTTTTAATTTCATTTTTTTTTTCTTAAAGAGGGGAAATGACTATTTTATTTGTAATTTTTATAATCTTAATCAAATGGCAAGGAAACAAACACACACACACACACACACCTTCCAGTTTCTGTCTCTCAAATCCACTCACAATGCTTTGGCTGGCCTGGGACTTTAGTAAGCATTTGCCCAAGATACCACAAAGTGGAACTGAACACAAAACCATGTGGTTGAGAAGCAAGCTTCTTACTACATATATATATAGATAGCGAGTGTGTGTATAGTATATATGTATACATGTATTGTGTGTAAGTGTGTGTTAATGATCTCTTGCTACTTCATTGAAGAGCCTCTTACTGTATTAACTTCTTTCCTTCCCTTGAATTTACTGTAGAACATATGTATTATGTTCAGTGTGGAGGCATAATGATTTGTTAAACGGACACTTAATTAGAAGTTAAATGAGCTGTAGAGACTTATAATTAAGTTTTAGCAGATGGGTTTGTTCAGCATGACAAATGGCAGAAATGGAAGAGAAAGATAGTTTTGAATCAAAACATCATGCACTCTTATAATGGAGAAAGAATCATAAAGTCATTTTACAATAGTGTGTATGCAGGCAAGGGTTTCGATCTTGTAGTCTTAGTTTCAGGTCTTAGTTTCAACGGTCTTTAGAGGGACTGTATTAATGGACATCTTTCCGTAACCTGTTTTGAGAAGACATTATTGATGAAACTAAAGTTAACAGTTACCATTCATAAGAAATATTTTATATATGTTAATTAATGCATTATATTTTACTAATAGATAATTAACACATACACATGCATACATGTACACATACACACACATGCACATTCATTCATTGATGGTGTACATCATCATCACCACTATCTTCTGTCTGTTTTATAATGTTTGCATGGGTTGGATAGATCTCTTCAAACCTCACTACTTGTTGAGGCTTTCTGTTGTCTCCTGGTTCAGTATCTTGAGAGCCATCTTCAGCACTTCTACTCATGTCATACTCAGTCTTCCTCTTCCATCTGCATCTCATAGCAATGCTTTTACTCAATTGTAATCTTCCACATACATCACATCTCCCTACCAAGTCCCCTCTTTTATACACTAGAAAGAGAGCCTGCCTTATGTCGACCCAATAGAGGGACCAGCTATCCGAGTTGATAGTACCAGGGTAGATAAAGCAATTAAGAGTATGAAGACCGGGAAAGCCCCCGGCCCATCAGGAATCACTGCAGAGATGCTCAAAATATCTGGCAGTGTTGGCTATAGCCTAGTCACCCGTATTACGAACCAGGTGATACACGAAGGAGTCATACCCTATGACTGGTGTAGCAGCATCATAGTCAACTGCTACAAAGGTAAAGGGGACGCTTTAGATACAAATAATTACAGAGGCATCAAGCTGTTAGATCAGGTTATGAAAGTTACAGAGAGGGTCATAGCCCAACTAATTAGGGAGCGAATCAATTTAGATGAGATGCAGTTTGGGTTCGTGCCAGGTAAAAGCACTACTGATGCCTTATTTCTAGTGAGACAGTTGCAAGAGAAATACCTAGCCAAGGATAAACCTCTGTACCTGGCTTTCGTTGACATGGAGAAAGCCTTTGACAGGGTCCCCCGATCCCTTATCTGGTGGTCAATGAGGAAACTTGGGATAGAAGAATGGCTAGTGAGAGCTGTGCGAGCCATGTACAGAGATGCGGCCAGTAAGGTGAGGGTTGGAAATGAGTACAGCAATGAATTCCGGGTAGAGGTAGGGGTCCACCAAGGTTCCGTCCTCAGCCCCCTATTATTTACCATAGTCCTCCAGGCAATCACAGAGGAGTTCAAGACAGGTTGCCCCTGGGAGCTCCTCTATGCTGATGACCTTGCCCTAATTGCGGAGTCACTATCAGAACTAGAGGAGAAGTTTCAGGTGTGGAAGCAAGGTCTAGAATTGAAGGGCCTTAGAGTCAACCTAGCTAAAACCAAAATCCTAATAAGTAGGAAGGTAGATAAAACACAAACCCCTTCAGGTAGATGGCCCTGCTCAGTATGTAGAAAAGGAGTAGGTAGTAACTCTATAAGATGTACCCGGTGCAAGCTATGGACACATAAGAGGTGCAGCAACATCAAAGGCAGGTTAACTAGCAAGTTAGTTTTTGTTTGTGGCAGATGTTCAGGTGCAATAAAGACTGCAAACAAACAGGAAACAACTTCTATCTCATTCCAGGGTGAAAAACTAGAGGTAGTCGATAGCTTCCGCTATCTGGGCGACCAAGTTAGTAGTGGGGGTGGGTGCGCTGAAAGTGTAGCTGCTAGAATAAGAATAGCCTGGGCAAAGTTTAGAGAGCTCTTACCCCTGCTGGCGACAAAGGGACTCTCACTCAGAGTAAAAGGCAGACTGTATGACGCATGCGTACGAACAACCATGCTACATGGCAGTGAAACATGGGCTGTAACTGCTGAGGACATACGTAAGCTCGCAAGGAATGAAGCCAGTATGCTCCGTTGGATGTGTAATGTCAATGTGAATACCCGTCAGAGTGTAAGTATCTTGAGAGAAAAGCTGAACATTAGAAGCATCAGTTGTGGCGTGCAAGAGAGACGATTGCGCTGGTATGGACATGTGGTGAGAATGGAGGAGGATAGCTGCGTGAAAAAGTGCCACACCCTAACAGTTGAGGGAACCCGTGGAAGAGGTAGGCCCAGGAAGACCTGGGCTGAGGTGGTGAGGCAAGACCTTCGTACATTGGGCCTCACCGAGGCGATGACTACGGACCGAGACCTTTGGAAATGGGCTGTGCGTGAGAAGACCCGGCAAGCCAAGTAAGATCGTTGCCAGTGCCCCTGGACTGGTTCTTGTGCGGGTGGCACATGAGATGCACCATTTTGAGCGTGGCCGTTGCCAGTACCGCCTGACTGGCTCCTGTAGGATTTTCGAGCGAGATCGTTGCCAGTGCCCCTGGACTGGCTTGTGCGGGTGGCACATAAAAGACACCATTTCGAGCGTGGCCGTTTTCGTGCAGGTGACACGTAAAAGCACCCACTACACTCTCTGAGTGGTTGGCGTTAGGAAGGGCATCCAGCTGTAGAAACTCTGCCAAATCAGACTGGAGCCTGGTGTTGCCATCCGGTTTCACCAGTCCTCAGTCAAATCGTCCAACCCATGCTAGCATGGAAAGCGGACGTTAAACGATGATGATGATGATGATGATCTGTTCACAGTTTTTCGCTTGTTTCATTTGTCTTTGCCATTCAAATATATTTATTGCATGTGTAAGTGTATGTCATAATTGTAAGTGTGGGTTGTATGTGTGCGCCTTATATTTGTATGTGGGTGAGGATGTCTGAATGGGATACAGTGTCCATTACTCTTTCTATTCTTTCACCAGATTTGCAGTGAAATAAGAATATTCAATTTGAATTGATAGTAATTGATATTGTATGGTAAAAGTTGCAGGAATTTATAGTTCTGTTAGTGAGAGAATCATGGGGCAAAGTGTTTTAAGCAATGAACTTGTCTGTGTTGGTGGAGGGTGGAAGTGTGACATAATAGGGATAATGTGTGGCGGCATGGAGAGGTGAGTGAAGGGTGGTTGTAGGACATAGTTTGATTGTTCAGATGCAGAAGAAAATTTATATATTAACGAAAGTCAGCATTAATACCAAAAGGTAATATTTATTCCCACTTAAACATTGATGTTCTGTTAGAACAAACTTTACTGTGGTACATATAATACCATGAGAGGAACTCTCATTTAGACTTTTGGTGCAAAATGCATGCTTGTTTATATCACTACCAGGGAAATAAATTCCCACCAACTCCATAGAATTTATCTCCCTGCTAGTGATATGGGTAAGAGGGCATTTTGCATCAAAAGTCTGTATGAGATTTTCTCTCATGGTATCTACCATAGTAAAATTTGTTCTAACAGAACATCCATGTTTAAGTGAGAATAAATATCATTTCACAGGAGAAAACTGCATCGAGGTTGTAGTGAGTGAATCTGTTAATTAGCCTCATAGTCTCCTTTTTGTCTATGCAGTTTGGAATATTTGTTTGTGTGTATATGTGTATAGCAGCCTTCTCCTGTTAGATGAACTGTATATTAAGTCTTTGAATCATTAAGAAATATAATCTTACTTTGTCATTATTAATATTTTATTTGTGCTGTAGAACAACAGGTACGCTCTTGGGAAAGAATGACTGCAAGCTGATTATGATTTCCATCTGATGTCAATTCACTTTGCTTTTTTTTAAAGGAAGGGGTAACAACCAAGACTGGTTGGTGGGTGGGCATGATTTATAGGTTCAGATGTTTGCTATAGAGTGGAACCCACCAAAGGTAGCCATAGATAGATGGTGATGTTGAACCACCCAAGAACAGATACAAAGTGTTCAGTGGGTATCTACAGTCAAAGTATTGTGCAATGGAATTGAGCCCAAAACCACATGGTTAGAAAGCAAGCTTTGTAACCATACAACCACATCTGCACTTGAATGTATTGTAAATTTTGTTATCGTTTTACATCTATTTTTAATATGGTAGAAATCTGTCTGTGAATTATCAGGGCATGAACGTGTGTTCATATGTATTTACATGTTAATGTCACTTTCTTCTATACTGTCAAATACAACAAATGTGAAGAGTTCATGGAAGCTATTATTTACCTCCGTTTGATTCAGTCAAGTGGTAGAGGAACAAGGGACACCATATAGTGGTTGTTGCAAGGTTTGAACTTTAAATTTACTCTTATAATCAGTAGACCAGCATTTCAACCATACAGCCACTGCATCTGTTAAGTATTATTTAAGTAATGTTTTAATAATATAGGGACATAGAAAAATGACTGCATACAACTGGGACATTACAGTTATATGTGAGTTTCAGACATGAGTAGCAGGTAATAAATATTATTGTAGTGAGTCATTGTTGAGTGACTGAGAATTATATCATATACAATATTGGTGCGTATGTGTATGTGTGTGTGTGTACTGAACTTGTCTAAATATGACAGTGTCTTTGTTACATTATATTTGACTCTTCACATTTGTATGGAGAAAGGAAGGATGTGTAATAGGTGCATGGGTTCATGCCCATAAAAAAGCCTCTATAGAGCCCCTTGACTTGCTAAAATTGCAAACATATTTTTAAATGTCATCCTAAAGTCTAAAAAAAAAAAAGAAATAGGGTGTTTCAGAGACTGTAGATCTGTGGGTCATGTTTAGGGGTCCAGCCAATCCCTGTGAGGTATAGGATATTACACTCTGAGCCAACCTAGAGCTATACAACAAGTATAGCTCTAGTTTTTATCCTCTTTAACAAAGATTGAACCCAGAGATGAAACTACATTTAAGAATGTAAGGCTTTTAGTCTGGTACTTATCCATTTGTGTCACCTCTACAACTTGAAAATGTTTATCAAACTTTGTTCTGATCTGGAGTAATGGAAGAAATCATGAATGGTTTCTAACTTGTTCTGGTATGTATTTGTAGTAGGGATATGGATTATCATGGTTCAGTAATAGACACAGATTGTTATGGAGCAGTAATATGGATGTGGGAAACAGATATGGATTGTAACAGATCAGTAACAAGGACATGTACTACTACATAATTTGACAATCTATAGCTTTATAGATTGTTGATTTGGACCTGTCTTATGGTAAGACATCTTCATACATTGTTGTTATGTACGAATAATAAGGTATTATTATCACCACCACCACTCTACTTTTGCTTTTCCATGCTGGCTTTGGGTGCATGGGTTGTCAACCTGCTAGTCAGTTATTGTTCTGAGCTACTACCCTCTTAGACAGGTCAGAGACCATGTTTTGATCATATACTTCATTGCTGGTATATTTTCTAGTTGGATGCCTTTCTTATCTTCAATCATGTAACAAAATGTTATATTTTGTGGCATCATATATATATATATATATATATATATATATATATATATATATATATATATATATATATATATATATATAGAGAGAGAGAGAGAGAGAGAGAGAGAGAGAGAGAGAGAGAGAGAGAGAGAGAGAGAGAGAGAGAGAGAGAGAGAGAGAGAGAGAGGAAGACAAAGACAAAGACAAACATTTTGTTTTCTGTAAATCCTTGAATATTACTTAGTATTCATACTCAACAGAATATTATAATTAATTATCATTTTCCATTCCTAGAATCCCTTGACCAGATTGTATACTGTTTTTCATTAACATTTAGTTCTTACAGTTTTCTTTTGTTCTTTCGGTGTTTTCCCATAATTTTCTTTGTCCTATCTTTCTTTTATTTTTTGTGGTTTTAATTTCTATTACATTTGACTTCAGTTGCAAAACAGAATTCCATCATTGTTTTATTGATATAAGTTCATTAATAAATGGGGGGGGGGGGGGGGTTCTGTATTTTAATATTAATCAGTGACTTAATGAATTCCCACCTCTCACAATACCATGCCCTATTTAGGAGACAAATAATTCTAATTACTTTCTTCACTGTCTGCGAGTCCCCCCACTTGCTCCACCATATGAAACCTGTCCTTCACAATACTTTTATTATTTTCTACTCTCTCTGTTTCATTGCACTCCTCACATTGAAAATATGTCATAAACTGCTGCTCATGCAACACATTGCATAAAAGGTCAGTTGATATTCTCAAAACACTCACTCACATACATACTTACATACACATACTTATACACACATGCACAAATACACAAACATGCGCACATACACTCACACACAATGCTTACTTACATACACATACTCATACATACTCACAAATGCATATGCACATATACTTACACACACACACACACACACACAAGCATATCATAACTTGTCACATGTTGAGGTTAACCTCGTTGGTTTTATTTGACAATTGCATCAAACAAACTTAGTGAGGCCAACATTTTCCTATAATCTGAAAATGATTTTTTTCTCTCAAATTTTAACCCACAGATATTTTGACATTACCTTATTCATTCTTCTCCCTGCCCAATTTTTCCTTAGAAACTTGTGACATATTTCATTACTGTGGTATCAAATTTAACTCCTTTAATTCCTTCCCTCAACATCACTCAACACACACACATGCAAACTAGATGTATCTTTCTGACAAGTTAATGCTTCTTATCATTTCTCTAATCAGACTCTGCCATTTCCTGACTTAAAAAAACAATGCCAATTTGTATATCTGTTCCACCTATTTACACTATCATAGATCCATTGTGAAAATTTATTGAGAATTTGCTCTGCAGTAGTCTCTTAGAACTCAAGACTAATTTTTCATAATGAATGACATAGCAAAATATCTCATTGTCATTAAATGTTTACTGGAGACCTGGCTCCATCAAACTTTTTACATGTGCTTAGGCTCAGCGTCTGAGAGAGTTCTACATGAGTTACAGTACAGGGTGAGTCTCTGAACAGGAATTCAGAGTGTATGGATTAAAGTTTGTGTGTGTGTAATTGACTTCTACCAATTATGTATTTTTTTGTAAAGAGCAACTAAAACTCTAGATCCAAAATGACTGCTACAAGTTAATATGGAAGATTTTTATATGAAACAGGACAAATCCACAACTACAGGAAAATGAATGGTGCTGCTGTCGTTGGTATTGAGGTGATATGGATCACTGGTAGAGCATAACTGATTAACTTTTACAGTTATAATCTGATTTCTTTTTTGAAATCTGGTTTATATTTTTTTACTTCATGATTTTTTGTTAAAGAATATTAGGCTGAAGTTAATAGAAACTTTTGTTTGTTCATACATATATATATATGTATATCTATATTATATATATATCGGCACAGGAGTGGCTGTGTGGTAAGTAGCTTACTTACCAACCACATGGTTCCGGGTTCAGTCCTACTGCATGGCACCTTGGGCAAGTGTTTTCTGCTATAGCCTTGGGCTGACCAAAGCCTTGTGAGTGGGTTTGGTAGACGGAAATATTTGTTAGTAACCTGCTTCAATTTTCTCAAACCATCACAATTTTGATATGTAATTAACTGTAACCGTACGTCTGTCTGCTCTACCTTCTCTCCTCCGTAATCTTGATAAGTCATAGAGCCAACATTTTGTACAAGATATCCAAAATATACTAACTGTTTTTTTGCCTTCTTTTTCTTTCTTCACAGATTTTTTACTGAAATAAAATGGAAGTTAACAGGACTGTTTTAAATTTTAAACCTAATCTCATATTTATTCTCTTTAACAATAGGTCTAACATTTAACAACAGTCTGTCAGTCATGTTAAAGCAACAAACCAATGGTTGCTATTTTCCCTTTTTTCACCAGAATTGACTTACACATCAGAAATATTTAAGCAGAAATATTTTCTTTCTTTTTTTCGTATATTCTATTGACTTTGAATTCCACTGGTAGCAGCTTTGTCTTTTGTCTTTCCAGGATCAATAAAATATAGTACCATTAAAATACTAGGGTCAGTCTACATGACTTTACATCTCCAACCAAATTAGATAATATTATGGTATTATTTTCAGGTTGAATGAAAATGAAGAATTTTTTTTTTTCCTTCATGTAAGTGTCACTGTGCATTGCTATGATCAAACAGAAAATAGGTCCAAAACCAACCCTCTTAGGACAGCTGCCAAGTGGCATTGGTGGACCCTGTCTCAAGCTTTCAACTGATTCAAATTGTTCAGGGCCCCATCAGCGCCAGATTTATTACTTGCCCCTTGTATGATGTATCACATATAATAATGGGAATCACACAAGTGTGTGCATCTCCAACCAAATCACTTATGCCAATTGTCAACCTCTTTGCTAACACCTTGACCAAAATGTTAAACTCTACATTTAGTAGGGTAAGTATCTGTAATATACTCTTTGTTGGTGTTCTTTCTCAACAGCATTAATGCACCCCAGCTTACAGAGCTGGGAATTCTCCCATTTTACTGCCAATTGTTTGTCAAGAGGTCACTAAATAGAATATAACAATAAAATTCATAGGGCAGACCATCTAAACTGGGCAATTTGTCCTGCAATTTGTCTTGGGCATCTAGTAGAAAGGATTACTATTGTTATTATTATTAATTACAAGCAAAGTAAAACTGGCTGAAGGTGGCAGTGGGCTGTTTTGGCCAGTTCAACTTTGTGTGAAATATCTTGATTTGAGAATGGCAAACTAACTTAGCTGACATTGTTAAGAAAACATTGTCCTCTTCACATTATACTTGCATAGCAAATTTAAATCGGCATAACACACACATACACACACATATCAACACATTAACATCATCATTTTCTCATTGATTTTTCCATGCTCATAGATTAAGTGAGGCTACTATTATGCAACTGGATGCCTTTTTGCAACCAATCCTTTTCTGTTGTCAAGAGTGGTACTTAATGTCAATGATCTTCACATGTTGAACCACCATATTGCAGGATATATTGTGCAGGACATAAAATAGCCATTAACACAGCTGCAGTGATGTCAATGTATATACATATATATATATATATATATATATATATATATATATAATTTCCATTCTGTGCAACAGTTTATCTCTCTACTTATCTAACAATTTATGTTTTCTTCTTCCTTATATTTACCTTTCTATTGCCTTTTCTGTCTACAATTTTCATTTAACTATCTATCATTATACTTGGAGATGGTCGGGTTTTTTTGCCAGTTAAACACATGCACTACTTATTTGATCTTTACTTTGGTTTTTTATTCATATCACTTTTAGTTTATACATCAGTCAAAGTTCTTTTGTTACAAATCCTTTGACCTCATCAGTGACTCTGTCCCATGTGTCTCCTCTTGTCCTACCTATTCCATTTTGTCTTTCTGTGGTATCAGTATGTTTCTACATCAAGAGTCTTGTGAAACAAATACATAAACATATCTCTATCTTTTTCTTTATTTGCATACCTTTCCGTCTATGTTTTCTATCTTTTTATCTATCTACATATCTATTTACTCTTAGTTATTTCTTTATGCTTACCTTTTTATTGCTTTCTCCCTTTAGTGTTTTCACTTAATAAGTATCACTAGTTGCTCTATTCAAATACCTTTTTGCCAATGCTTGCATTTATTTATCTTTCTGTCATTGTTTCTCCATTTTTTTCATATTTGTTTATTCTCTAACTTTTTATCTATTCAATTTTCTCATTTCGTCCACCCACCCACACCAACTGTTTTCTCCTCCGTCTCACTCTGTCTTTTTCTTAGCCACCTGTCCTTTCTTTCTCTCCCTTCCCAGAAGTACATGATCTTCCTGCTTTTCAAGTCATCCATTCCTTTTACCATTGATTGCTCTCATGGTCAGTTACTTTTTTCCCCAACTCCTGATTTGCCTAACTCTTAAAAGAATTTTAAAAAAGTTTTCTAATGGTCACAGGTATTGGTGTGTGATAAAAAGCTTGCTTCTCAGCCACATGGTGCTGGTTTTAGTCCCACTGTGTGAAACTTTGGGGCAAGTGTCTTCTACTATAGCCACAGGCCAACCAAAGCCTTGTGAATCAATTTGGTGGAGGGAAACTGAAGGAAGCCTGTTGTGTGTGTATATACCCCTAATGATTTATAAACATCTAATTGCTAAAGTGGAAAGATTATTGTAAAAGTGATCCCTATTCATTTTTACAAATATATACTGTTATAGTCCAACGTCAGACTGTTATAACATCCAGTCTGGTATAACAGTATAGACAAGACACGACTATCTATGACCAACTTCTCAACAACTCAGCTTCCTACGTCACTCTATTTGTAACAACTAGCGCGTACCACTCATCACTGGGGGAGAGGTTCCATTATTATTTATTATTATCCCCATAACATCTCCCCTTTTAAGTTTTTTTTTTCTTAGAGAGTGTAATTATCTTTTTATTAATAGCTTTTACATCACCCCACCTCCTTTTTTTTTCATACAGTTACAAATTTAATTTTTTTCTTCTTTCTCTTGTGCACCTGGGTTCAATTATTTGTAGTGGCATTGGTACTTGAAAAGAATCATATAACCATTCCATTGGTTCTTCCATTCTCTTGGGTTCGCACTCAATGAATCTGTTCTTTAGTTGATTTATGTGTCTCTTGTATTTCCATTTTCTTCCTTTTACCAAGTATAGCAGTTTTCCTATGCATTTGGTAATCACGCCATCTTCCCAACTTTGTTTTCCGTTCTTATATGCCCTAACAAATACATTTTCCCCAATTTTGAATTATCTTGCTGTATTATCCATTGCAATTTTTCTTTTCTTACCAGTTAGCAATTTGTCGAAGACTGATTTTATTTTCCCCACAAACATCATCTCTGCTTGTGACATACCTGCTGGTGTGTTTGGATTTGGTGTCACTCAGTATACTCTTAGGAGCTGTTGTAGAGCTACCTCATCTGTGACTTCCTTATTCGACTTTCTTAGGGCTCACTTGAACGTATCGACATAGCATTCTGCTTGTCCGTTAGATCTGGGATGGTATGGTGTAGTAGTTACATGTTCTACAGCAAACATTTTACAAAACTTTTTGAACTCAAAAGACACAAATTGCATTCCATTATCAGACACTATAGTGTCTTGGACGCCAAATCTCACAAACAGCTCATATAGAATGTTTGTCATAGTTGAGGAGGTTGACTTTTTATATTTAAAATTTTCTGGCCATTTAGAGAAACTATTTACTACCACTAAGTAGTATGAACTGTTTAAGGGACCAGTGAAATTGATGTGTAGTCTTGACCATGGACCATCTACTTTTGGCCAAGGTTCACTTTTTATTGTCAGTAATTTTGCTGCTAGAGCACATCCTCTGCAGCCTCTCACTAAATTTTCAATTTCTCTATCCATTTTTGGCCAGTACATGTAGCTACACATTAAAGCTTTCATCCTTAAAATACCAGGGTGTCCAACATGGAATTTCTTCAACATTTTCTTTTGCAGTGTTCCTGGTATTATTACTCTCTGTGCATACATCAGCACACTATCTCAAATTGAGTATAGGTTCAGGTCTTGATTTTGTTTTGCATCAGTCCTGTTCTTATTTGCTTTTCCTGTCCACAGTATTCTTTTCATTTCTGTTATGAATTTGTTCTTTTCCACATTTCATTTTGTCTTCTAGGGTCACCGGTAATTTGTGCACCACATTCCACATTACATTTTCTATTTTTCCTTGTGATCTTAATGCTGTGATTATATATCTTCAAATGGCTCACAATGTTTTGGTATCAGTCTGGACAAACCATCTGCATGCCCTACTTTCTTTGACAGTAAATATTCCATTTTAAAATCTCAATTTAATAATGTAGTGCCCCATCACTGTAGTCTTAGCTGTGTGTGTTGGTATTCCTTTTTTAGAACTGTATATTGACAGTAGTGGATGATGATCCATTTGTAGACAGAAACTTCTATGAACAAATCTATGGAATTTTTTCACAGTGAATATAATTGCTAACGCTTCCTTTTCTATTTGACTGTAGTTCCTTTCTGCTGGTAATAACAGTTGTGATGCATGGGCTATAGCCTTTTTACTCCCATTGTCATATTTGTGCAGAAGCATTGCTGCTACACCGTAATCATTTGCATTTGTAGCCATTATAATATCCAGCTTTGGTTAAAAATGCGTTAATGATAAGTTCAATGTTAAAATATTTTTTAATTCATCAAATGCCTTCTGGTACTTATCAAGTCAGCACCATTTTGTATTTTTCTTTAACAAATCATTTAGTGGGACACTTACATTGTGTATATTGGGAATATAAATTTGACAGTAATTTACTAATCCCCAAAATGCTTGTAGCATAATCACATTATTCAACATGGGCATATTTTTTTTATTGCAGTTGCTCTGGATGGATCTGGTTTCTGTCTGTTTTTATCTATTATCTGGTCCAAGTATTTAATCTTTTTCAGAACTCACATTCTTCTTCACTTAGCTTAAAGCCATATTCTTTTATCTTTTACATGTTCTACATGTTGTTTGTGTGATTCGCTTTTTATTAGGTTTTTGTCTAAATAGGCGACAGCAAAATCCCAGTCTGCCAGAATTGTATCCATTACTTGTTGAAATATGGAAGAAGCCATTTTTACACCAAAGGGAAGCTGCTTAAATCTAAATAAGCCATGGTGTGTATTGACGGCTAATAAGCATGTGCATTCTTTTTCTACTTCGAGAGGTCTAATTTTGAGAAGAATTTCCCTCCATTCATCTTTGCAAACACTTCCTCAGGACTCAGCCGTGGGTAGTTATGTGGGCTTAAGCAATCATTAAAACCCTTTGAAAAATCTGCACAAACGTGTAACTCATTTTTCTTTTTTACATAGACCATAGGTGCTGCCCAATCTGAGTGGTCCATCTTCTTGATTATTCTTAGGCTTTCAAGTCTTTCAAGTTCCTTATTTACCTGTTCTAGCGCCACAAATAGTTCATTCCGTTTTGACTTAAATACAGGTATTGCATTTTGTTTTGCTATAATTTTTGCTTTCGTTTTCATGCAGCAGCCCAGTTCACTCAAGAAAACATCTGGAAATTAATCTTTTATGTTTTGTTTCAATCCCTCAGCCACATTCAAACCTTCAACTGAACTGACTATACTCCCACACAAAACACTTCTCGGTGTATTCCACAATTTGAACAGTTCCATCCACTCTTGTGTGAAATAAATTTACTGAATTTTTTAACACGTATACTTTTGCCATTTTCCTTTGGTCAAAAACTGTCACATTACACACAAATTCACCTACAAAATATAACCTTTTACCTGTAACACCATGTGCTACTTTGTAGATTTACTTAATTTTGGCTTACTGATATACTTCCAAGTTTCTTCATTTACAATGGTAATATCATTTCCAGCATCTAACTGCATTTTTACTCTTACGTTTTCAATTTTCACATTTACGAATTTCTTCTTTGTCACTTTACCATTTTCTTTCAGTGACATCTTGTTTACTCTTTTTCTTTGTTCCAATGTTTTGTCATCTTGGTTTTACAGTGCCCTTTTGTGTGTCTAATTTTTCCACAATGGAATAGCATTTATTTCTCAAGTGTAGATCTCCACATGCAAAACATGGGTTTGTTTCCTAATATTTGTCCTGTTTGTATTGTATTTTAGTACACACTTGATTTCTATTCTGCCTGTTTTGTATTTTCCGACTCACTACATTTCCAGTGTGTATTGAACAACAAGCTTTTCTCGCAAAAAATTTTACACAATATGTCTATTGTATTTCTAAAGTTAATGTCAGAAGGTATTTTTGTGAGTACCTAATTGCTGTAATGCTCATGTTCTCCTGCTGTCAGTTTTCTTAGGATTAGACATGTTCTCATATCGTCAATTCGACGACTGGCACCCATGCCAACCTCTCCTTCATTGGACACTAAACTCGGCTTGCGAAGACCTTTTAGGGCAAGTGAAATCGAAATCGTGATGGCACCTGTACCAGTGGAGCACTAAGAGCACTGTCCGAGTGTGATCATTGTCAGAGCAGCTGTCTGGCTTCCATGCCAGTGGCACGTAAATAGCATCATTTGAGCATGATCGTTACCAGCGTTGCCTTACTGGTACTTGTGCCGGTGGCACGTGAAAAAACATTCGAGCGAGGTCGTTGCCAGTGCCGCTGGACTGGCTCCTGTGCAGGTGGCACGTAAAATACACCATTTTGAGTGTGGCCGTTGCCAGTGCTGCCTTACTAGCCTTTGTGCCGGTGGCACGTAAAAGCACCCACTACACTCTCGGAATGGTTGGCGTTAGGAAGGGCATCCAGCTGTAGAAACTCTGCCAAATCAGATTGGAGCCTGGTGTAGCCATCTGGTTCGCCAGTCCTCAGACAAATTGTCCAACCCATGCTAGCATGGAAGGTGGCCGTTAAATGATGATGATGATGATGTCGTCCCAATCTTTGCACTCTTTATTGAAGACCTTTTCATATCTTCTATAATACACCTCAAAAGTAACTCTATACTTAAATTCCATTATTGAGTTTGCAACATAATTTGGTGAGAACATTTTTCCAGCATTTTTGGACGACTTATTATTCATTAATTGCAGCATTTGTTGCTGTAATAGCAATTGTTGTTGTTGCTATTTTTGCAATTCAAACAATTCTTTCATAATTTTATGATTTTGTATACTGTAAAATTCAGACAAAATCTTTTGTGAGTTTCGTAACTCCTTGTGCATTTGTTTAATCCTCATGAGTTTGTTAATTTCTCGTCATCACTGTTGTAATCCGACATCAGACTGTTATAATGTCCACTCCAGTATAGCAGCATAGTTAGTTTGATAAGTAAAGACATGACTATCCATGACTGACTTCTTGACAACTCAACTGCCTACGTCACAGTATTTGTAATGAGTAGTACATACCACTCATCACGTGGGATGGGTGTTCCATTATTATTATCATCATCTCCATAACATATATATATATATATATATATTTATATATATATACACAAATACACATATATGTGTGTGTGTCTGCTTGACAACTGGTGTTGGTTTGTTTATGTCCCCATAAGTTAGTGGTTCTGCAAAAGAGAGTGGTAGAATAAGCACTAGATTCAAAAATAAAATAAAATAATAAATACTGGGGTCAACTTGTTTCTGTGATAGGGACCAGTTTCGTATTTTCTGACATCCCAAATTTGAGTGTAGTATGTTACCATTAAAATTAACATTAGAATTATTTCTTTCCTAATATTAAGTTGTTCTGAAAATAATGGCCGCTCTAAGTGTTGTGTTTTGAAACACAATTTTATCATAGTATTTTAATTATATTTTTGGTGAATTTCAACATACTTAATAATTGATGTATGCTCTTTAATAATTTTCTACTTATTTCAGACAGAAAACATTCTTGAAGCATAGGCGCCCTTGATTATGAACATGACAAAAAAGGACCTTCGCTTACTTTTCTTGCATAAGTTCAAGCTTAGGCACAATGCCTCCCAAACTGCTGCCAATATCAACAGAACATGGGAAAAGGGATCCACAAGTGATTCCACAGTACAAAAGTGGTTTCAGAAATTCTGTAGTGGTGATGAGAGCCTTGAAGATGAAGAAGGTCATTCAGTCTTGACAATGAACAATTGAAAGCAATTGTTGAACAAAATTCATGTCAAAGTGTCAGAGAAATGTGTCAGACACTTGGTGTCTGTATTGCAATGGTCTCACACAATCTGCAGAAGATTGGTAAGGTGAAAAATTTCGATAAATGGGTACTGCATGGGTGTTTTGAAGTGTGCTTGATGCTCTTTCTGCAAAACACCAATGATCCTTTTCTTGACCGAATAGTTACTTGTGATGAAAAGTGGATTCTTTATGGTAACCATAAATGATTAGGTCAATGGCTTGATCATGACGAGTTCCCCAAGCATTTCCCAAAGCCAAAGTTGCATCAGCAAAAGATTATGGTGACTGTCTGGTGGTCTGTAATTGGTGTTGTTCATTACAGCTTTCTGGAAGCCAATCAGAACATTACAGCAGAGTTTTACTGCAATCAACTTGCTGAAATGCATGCTCACTTGCAAAAAATGAGGCCTGCATGCGTGGCCCAATTCTGCTCCATGATAATGCAAAGCCACATGTTGCAAGAATGATGCTGCAGAAACTCACAAACTTGGTATACAAGACTTTACCACATCCTCCATATTCTCCTGATCTTTCACCCACTGACTACAATTTTTCTAAGCATTTAAACACATTTTTAATTGATAAAACTTTCAGGTCCAAACCAAAGGAGGAATCAGCTTTCAAAGATTTCTTAGCATCAAAGCCAATGAGTTTTTATCAACAAGGCATAAATAATCTTGTTCATCAATGGCAGAGATGCATAAATGTTCATGGCTCATACTTTCAACTAGCAATAACCACGCCTCGGACAACCCTCACTGGCCACATTTCTATTGTTAATTTATCCAGAATAAAATTATGTTTCTGAAATCGGTCATTATTTTCGGAACAACCTAATAGTAAACAGTGCTGTCTATCTTATTCTTATGGTTGTTAAACTACCTTACTTCTATTGATTTAATATTAGCATAAGCTTTGTGGCCTTCAGTAAAATTCTCTGCTACTGCTACTTTTTCTCCTCCTCCTCCACCTCCTCCACCTCCTCCTCCTCCTCGTCCTCCTCCACCTCCTCCCCTACCTCCTCCACCACCTCCTCTCCTCCTCCTCCTCCTCCTCCTCCTCCACCCCCTCCTTGGTTTTCTTAGAACTCCTGGAGTCAGGCATGTGTAGTGGGCTTGCTGCCTGCAGCCTACAATACCATGCTGTCTGTTCTCTTCATCTATTTAATACTTTCCTGATTGTTCTGGCTGTGCCAAGGAGGCAAACCTTTTGTAACAGTTCTACTGGGCACTCTATTCTGATTTCCTTTATATTCCTCTTGATGAATATGCTCATTTTCTCTGCCTTCTTTACATTACATATGTCAACTAATATTTCTTTGAAGTTATGTATTAGCAAGGGATAATTCAGTTTCATTCCATTCTTATCTAGATTGTCTTGTGTCTCTGATTATTGTCACTAATCACTAGTCTATGTTGTGTGGTGTCATTTATTGTTCACCAGAGGAACTCTTACTATTTACAGCTATTTCTTTATCTTGTTTCCTAGTCATCATCATCATTGTCGTTTAACATCTGCTTTCCATGCTGGTGTGGGTTGGACGGTCTGACTGAGAACTGGCAAGCCTTGAGGCTACACCAAGCTCCAATCTGGTTTGGCAAGGTTTCTACAGCTGGATACTCTTCTTAACGCCAACCACTCCAAGAGTGTAGTGGGTGCTTTTACATGCCACCGGCACAGGAACCAGTCAGATGGCACTGGCATAAGCCACACTCGAATGGTACTTTTTACATGTCACCAGCACAGGTGCCAGTTAGGTGGCACTGGCATTGGTCATGCTTGAATAGTGCTTTTTACATGCCACCAGCATGGATGCTGGTTTGGTGGCACTGACATCAGTCACACTTGAATGGTGCATTTTTCATACCACCGGCACAAGTGCCAGTCAGGCATCACTGGCATCGGCCATACTCGAATGGTGCTTTTTATGTGCCATCAGCATGAGTGCCAGTCAAACAACACTGTCATCAGCCATGACTACTATTTCAATCGGTTCAACAGGTCTTCACAAGCACGGCATATTGTCTTATAATTTAAGGGTGCTTTTTTAAATGGTCATGACTATGGTCTCATTCGGCTTGCCAGGTCTTCTCAAGCACAGCGTATATCCAAAGGTCTCAGTCATTCTTCATCCCAGGTCTTCCTGGGTCTACCTCTTCCACATGTTCCCTCCACTGTTAGGGTATGACACTTTTTCACACAGCTGTCCTCATCTATACGCATCGCATGAACATGTCAGTGCAGTCTTACACACCACATCTGATGCTTCTTATGTCCAACTTTTTTCTCAGGGCGCTTACACTCTGTTGTGTATGCACATTGACATTACACATCCAGCAGAGCATACTAGCTTCCTTTCTTTCAAGCCTATGCATGTCCTCAGCAGTCACAGCCCATGTTTCACTGCCATACTGGGAAGATAGTTTTTGTGCATGACAGATACACAGGTGCAATGAACACCAAAGATGTACTAGAAACAGATTCCATCACATGCCAGGGGCAAAAACTAGAAGTAGTTGATAGCTTCCATTACCTAGGTGACCAAGTCAGTAGTGAGGGTGGATGCTCTGAGAGCATAGCTGCTAGAATAAGAATAGCCTGGACAAAGTTCAGAGAGCTCCTCCTACCTCTGTAAACTGTATGATGCCTGTGTGTGAACAGCCATGATGGTAGGGGAACAAACACAGACACACTTACACACAAATATATACATGTATATATACACACAAACACACACACACACACACACACACACACACACACACACACACACACACACACACAATGGGTTTGTTCCATTTTCCGTCTGCCAAATCTGCTCCCAAGGCTATAGCAGAAGACACTTGCTGAAAGTGCCACACAGTGAGACTGAACCCAGAACCATGTGGTTGGAAAACAAACTTCTTACCACGCTATATAAGTTTTAAATATCATTATTATATAATTGTATCACTTTCCAGCCAAATAAAGTACCGTGAAGGTAGAATTAGTGATACAAGACACCAATGTTTGCTGGAAATAGCAGTCGATAACAATATGACACAATGTAAAGCTTCACTGAAATGTATATTGGCAAAGATGTATAAGTTCGCTGCCAGTATACATTTCTGTGAAGCTGTATATAGCACTGTATCATTATCGACTGCTATTTCGAGCAAACATGGATGCCTTGTTGTACCTTTATTTCTTTTATATAGATATATATATATATATATATATAAATCAATATATTATATATCATATGTGTGTATCTTTGTGTTTGTCCCTCACCACTGCCTGACATCCAGTGTTGCTATGCTTATGTCCCTGTAATTTGGCAGTTCAATAATAAGAAATTGATAGAATAAGTACCAGGTTTTAAAAAAAATAAGTACTAGGGCTGATTTGTTCAACTAAACCATTCAAAGCAGTGCCCTAGCATGGTCACAGTCCAGTGACTAAGACAAGTAAAAGATAAGGTGGAATGAAATAAAGAGAGATGTTATGCCCCATGCAAAAACTGCAGGAGCTACTTAGAGAGTTTGCAATAAAACAATTGCAATGCTAGAAACTCTTCCATATCAACAGGTATCTCAGGGTCACAAGTGTTTTACCTCTTTAGCCTGTACACTTTGCTTGAGTAGGGTAGCAAAGATTGAACTAGCTTTCATCTTGGAAGGGTTCCACTTGCAGTCTGTTATCAAACCATGACCACCTTGAACTTGTTTCAGCTACTGTGCCTATCTCCTTGATGATGGCTATCTTCAGTTGTTTTCATTGCAGCCCTTTCTTCTGTAGGAAATACTCACTGAGTTAGTTGGAATACCACAGCAACCAACTTCAAAGAAGAATGACATTGCATGCCTTCCCTTGACAAGGGGCTTCATCCATCAAGTCTTGATATCTGGTTTTCTTTATCTGGTGAGAAATAACAAGTCTGTCCTCTTGGGGTATTATGAGTTCAACAACAATAATTGTTTTTGTACTCCGTGAGAGCAGGAACATGTCTGGTTGGAGTGATGTTACTGTTGTTTCCTCTGGGAAGACAAATCTGCCCTTTAGGTCCCATGTCAAAACACTCAACTTGGCCTTGTTGCTTTCCTTTTGGAATATGATACCCTTTAGTGGTGGTGGCTGGTGTTTATTTGCCTTCACTCTTTGCAGATCAGCTCACTTTGTAATTTCTGCAAGGACCTTGTAATGTTTCCACTTGTATCGGCCTTCTCCCAGTGTTTCAGGGCATCCAGTCAAAGTGCTCTACACTGCTTGTAGGCTGGATTGTTGTCTTTGCTTCTTATCTTAAGGTTATTTGGGGTTGACAAGAGGTTAGTGCCATAATGAAAGAGGTAGGATAATCTTTCCTGGTCATTACCCCAGAGTTCCTTCCAGGACTGTGGATGCTTGAGTGAGATCAGCCTTGGTAGACCTTAAAAATGTTCCAGCCATGACTACTGTGTTTATGTGGGATTGCACTATCTATTGACTCATGTTTTAAAGATGCAATTTGAAGATTTGGCTTTTATTTCTAATAGTGCTGAACAACAGCTGGTTCATTGGGATCTCAGTCTACTTCTTACCTCAGCTGTTGCATCAGGCTGCAGTGGCCTGAAAATAAGAAACATTTCAGTTTATAGATTGCTCATCTATAAATATTGTATTTCTCTCAAACAAGTGTTGTTGTTGTTTAGCTGAAAGGCACACACACACACACACACACACATAGAGAGAGAGAGAGAGAGAAACGTTACAATTTATTAATTGAATTTGATTGACATAAACACTTTCCTTCACCTCATGCACATAAAGAGAAATATGCTCACACACAAACAGAGTGAGAGAGATAATGAGAGAAACATTAAAATGTATAAAATGGCTCTGACTGCTACAAACAAGTCCCTTTTCTACATACAAATAAAGAAAAAATACACAGAACACATAAACAGAGAGAGAGAGAGAGAGAGAGAGAGAGAGAGAGAGAGATTTGTAGCAGTTGGGCTCATTTATTACATCTCAATGTTTCTGTCTCTCTTTTTCTCTCCTATTTTTCTGCTCAGTGTCAAACTTTTAATTTATTGTTCTATTTTGTCAAAGATGTACAGAAACCCATTGTGAGAAAAGTTTTCTTTTCTATGTCTTGTCAATATTTCACTAGCCATCATATACATAAATTAAAGCAGAAGCTAAGTGAAGTTCCGTAGTCAAGTAATATAGTTATTGTGAGTAAAAGTTTCCATTTTCACCACCTGCTTTCTGCCATGGGAATCATATCACACTGATGAAAGGTCCTGGGGTCAAAACGTCTGATGTCAGATAAGTCAACTTTGAATCAGCAATACCACCAACTAGATGGTGCCAAAATGTATGTACCAAAATGTCTCATACCTGTATGTAACACCTTCATAATTTGGTCATTATAACAGAGTCCACTCTGTTGCATGTATGCAGATCAGGTTTGCAGTTTGAATGTCAATGAATATTTAGATGTTTTAGCTCCTGTTTCCACTAGAGCAACCAGGCTTCTGCTGTGGTAAACCTGTAAGTTGTTTCTTCTGTCTCCTCTTTCAACTCTCTCTCTCTCTCTCTCTCTCTCTCTCATGCACACACACACATGGTCATTTATTCTCATCCTCATCTTCAGAGAGACACTGTAAAAGTCATGTACCTTAATATTTTGTTTATTTCTCTCTGCTACCAGTCATTGAATTTGTCTGCCTGAATATGTAAATATAGTAATACCAGTAATATACTGGGACACACATGGTATTTAAATTGCTTGTGATCCCTCTCCTGTAAAAGTTGGCATTCAATTGAAACAGTGGGATGTTGTAACATTCATTCCATCGGGAAAATTACTCAAAGTGGCATTCAAGATTACATATTGTGCATATATGTAGTAAAGGTAGCTCACTTTGTAATCTTGAGATTCCAGGTTCAATCTTGTTATGTAGCATTTGTGAACAAATGTCTGAAGAATACTCAGCCATTAAATGAACAACTGAAACATTTCTCTCCCTCCTCTCCCCCCTCTCTATCTGTCTATTTTTCACACACACACACACACACACACACACACACACACACACACACACACACACACACACACACACACACACACACACACATTTCCACTGTGCCTCCCCTTAATTTTCTCTTCTCTCATTTCTTTATCTTGTTTCTAAATATATATTTTCTGAACAGTTATATCCCATTAATAAAATGAGTGAATCTGTATTTGTGTATAGGTGTGTGCATTTGTTTGAGTGTGTAAATACTAAAATGTGTAAAGTTTGTAGTTGTATGAGAGTGTGTGATTGTGTTTGTGTTTCATAATTTTTTGCCTGGAGACCTGGTGTTGTCTATCTTCCTTTTGTCCTCATCCTCCATTTTCACCACCTGCTTTCTGCCATGGGAATCATATCTTCTCTAGATTTTACCTAGTGTTTTTAATACTTTAACGCCAGCCTGCTCTTTCACATCAAGTTAACATTTACACGCCCACCAAATTATGCACACTTTATTTCTCCCCTCTATTCACAGATTTACATTCAGTGTCTATAATTCTCATTATTTATTGATCAAACACCGTTTTTTTTTTCTTTTATTTTTTTGCAATATAATGCCAAGAACCATTTATGTTGTGTATCTTCCATGATGCAGTGGACATAGTGCTCTGAACGTGCATATTGACAACTGCTCATTACTAAGCAGATGCCCTGGCCACCATCTGCAGGTGATGTGCATCAGCTTGCAGCTGATTATATTGACCCCAAAAGACTGAAAGACAAAATCAACTTCAGTGGGATTTGAACTCAGAAAGTAAAAGGCTGAAACTAAATATCACTAATTATTTTGTTGAGTTCTTTACTAATTCTTGACATATCTTTCTTGCACCATTGGTTTCTGTACCTATCAAATGACTCTTTAGTATTTAAATATGGAAAGACATATGTAGTCCTGGATACATTGTCTGAAAAGAAACGGGATGGTTATATCTGGAATGCATTTGATCATAACTTGTTTAATAAGGCCTGACTCAGAGCCAAACAGTGCTGCACATTCATCAAGCACTTTTACATTTCCATATGTAGAGTCAAATATATGCCCTCGTCCAAATCACTACAATATATTGTCATTTATCTTGATCCTGTATTATTTTACCTTGAGGCCTATTTTACAATAGCTTCGATATGGTTCTTACCCTCCCTCATAACTTCAAAATCCTGTAACTGTGTTCTGTTCTAGGTAAGACTTATCTCCCATATTTATTCATGTTTAGTAAAACTGTAGTTGAACATTGACTGTGTGAGCTGGTCACCTTCTGCTGTATTTTACATTCAATTTTCTATATTTGCTTTATTGAAAGGCTACTTACACTTCAATTAGTTCATTGTTGACTTTACAATAGAATGTTCACATTCAGTTTATAACTACTCAATGTGAGCTAAGCTGAGTAAACAAAACAAAATAGAATTATGTCTTGTCCTGGAGCCATCGTAGTAGTTGAACTTAACCACAAGGTTAGAAATATATTATATATATAAAACCAAACCAAAACTGACATGTTTGAGTGAGATGTAGTCCTCCAATCTGCCTAAGGAGACAGTAATTCTGACTAAAACCTGATTTGGACTGTAATGATCTTACCCTATTCAGTTCATGCCAGGATTGAAAGTGTACATCAGATAATGGTATATATGCATACATGCGTTAAAACTCAGATCCACACATGTAATGACACCCAAACTGTCACACATACATATATATGTGGCCAACTTGAATTCCACAAACTTATATCTGGAAGAGAAACACACACACACACATGCACACACAATCACACACACTCTCTATTAATAAATGCAGCGTAAGAATTCTTCATTGGGTTTTCAATCTAGTTTTGTTGCTGTATTTAAAATTGTAGAAAATAGGTGTTTAATGTTGAAAAAGTTTAATATATAAAAGGAGAGAACCTTTGAATAGTTGTTCATCCAAATGGCATGTGCTGCTTGAGGAGTCTGCATTTAAACAGAAGTCTACTAGCAAATCTTCTGCTTTGAGGTTGGTTTATAAGAGAGAATTGATGAATTTTCTCTTTCCGTCCCAACTCATATGTGTGTTTGTAAGTAATTAATAAATTTCTTTATTGAGGAATCAGTGTCAGAGAAGAAGCCTTGAAAGAAATTCAGGACATAAATATTCTAAAATTACATGTGATAGTTTCATTTATGTTGTTACTATTGTTGATTAGCCAAACGTTAACCTTGATCAGGCCAACCTATGATTAAAGATATTCCAACTGACATCAATCCTGTCTTTTATTTAGACATATCAATGACTAAATTACACCATGTGTCCCTTTTGTTTTAAACTTATTAGGGTGTTACCTGAGAAGGATTTGGCTGCTGTTTCAAGCAAGTCTGTAAAGACTTAAGATTTGCTAGAAGCAACTATGTAGATAGAAGCTGCTATGAAGAATGTATTTAGTGGCCAAGGTTGTATTTTAACATTTCCTTTAACAAATTCTGTCACTGTGCACTCTTTAAACTTTGTCTTAAACACCGTTTGTTGTGTCTGTGTTTTATCTTAGTAAATTCTCCCAGCATTTTTGTGGATGGCAAAAAAAAATATTAAAGCTAAAAATGATAAGGAGAAATAGGCCATTTTCAAACTGAAGTGATATCAGTTTGGTTGTTGTAGAAGTTGGATGAATGGTATGTGTGAAGAACAATTATTTAACAGTTATTTAAAAAAAACATAGAGTGAAGACAGTATTAGGATACTTAGAAGTATAAAGTGATCAAGTATTTGAAAAAAAATTCTGATGGTCATTTGTTAACTCTGTTCTGTAATTGTTCAGTCATGTCATGGATTTATTCCTCCATTATATAATTCTTTGATTTACTATAAATTTCAGTGATTGAGATTTGGTCAAAATTGCCTTCATTCATTTCAAATGCTTGTTCATTCATTAAGTGAACTCAACTAAAAAGTCCCTTTGCATTCTCCTATGACATGTTGTGTTGATACTGAGAATAATCAGCTGAAATACTTGGGTTCTTACTTAAAGACTTTCCAAACTTAGCGTCATTTTGGCCAGTTCCTGAAGGACCCATTATTTTTATTCCAGTGACAGGAGGTGGTATTTGAATTCAGGATACATAGAACAGCAAGGCATCTTGTCTGATGTTTTCTAATATTCCATCACTTCTTGACACTTTTCTGTATTAACTCCCCAATAAAAGGAAACAAAGTTGACTTCAGCAGGATTTGAACTCAGAGTACATACTGTCAAAATACATATCACAAAGATTTCTGACTCTAATAATTTTGCCTACTTATCTCAATGTAGTTTTATTGTCAGAACATTATTATTAGCAAGTGGTAGTGTGAGTGATATATAGCTGGAGGTAGTAGGAATGATACAATGCAGGAAGTGGTGTTAGTGGGAGTGATACAAAGTAGATGATGGTGGTGGTAGTGGTGGTGCTGCTGCTGCTGGGAGGGATACATGGCAGTGGAAGCAAACTCAACGAGATTCAATATATAAGGTACCTGGGATGAAACAGACAAGCACAACTGGGTTTAAAAAAACAAAAACAAAGACAAAACAAATTTTCTAGACACTTGAATGGGGAATTAGGAACAATGAAATCAGCTGGTGGATGGTATGGCAATGAGGTTAATGTATATAGAACAATAACAACATGATGGTGTATGGACAGATCTAAAACTGGTAGATAATTATTAGAATTACAACTGGGAATGGTTTAATTTTTTTTTTACTTTCATATTTTATTTATTTTTGTGCATCTGAAAAAGAATTGCAAATTACATCTCAACAACAATAACAGCAACAAAGAAACACTTAATGATTTGAGAGAACTCCATAACACTGTTATTATTTCAGTAGAAGTGGCCAAATGGCAGCCTGGCTGGTTGTTACAGATACACTAACTGACCTATTACTCTTTCAACATAGCAATTTACACACACACACACACACACACACACACACACACACACACACACACACACACTGCTTGTCTGGTTTTTAAAAGTAATAAATTATAAATCATGACCAAATAAAATACAATTGATGAAATTTAAAAGTTGCTCAGGGGTCAGTGAGTTATTAAGTGTTGGTGGCTAAATGTAACACTTCATATCAAATCTATTGGCCAAATCTCTCACTTAAGCTAAATATTTTGTCCCATCCCCTAATTTAAAAGATATATTTAGAACAATGTTCAACATCCACAGGGGAAGTAGTGAAAAAGGATCCTGAGATAAGGTGGTAGTGTTAAGTGACAGTTGTTAAACCTTAATTGTCAATTTGCAGGAAAAAAAAAGGAGTGTGTTTGAATAAAAAAAATTGTTATGATGTTGGGTTCTTGGTCATTAGGTTGTGGGTTCAATTCCTGGGCCAGACGTCTTCCAGAGCAGAACGCTTCATTTCGCACTGCCTCATCCACTGAAAAAGCGTGCCAGATGACCACTAGGGTAACTCTTTCTCCTTCATGTCCTGAGTGTGCCATTGTATCAAGGGTGTGAGCTCTCAGAGGATGCTTATATCTGTTGTGTAACTTATAGGTGCCTACAATCACAATGAAAGCATGAAGTGTTACCAAGTCATATTCACTTGCAACTAATGGCTATGGTATTTTTTTCTCCTTTTACTTCAAGTGAAGAAAAACAAATCAATGCTTATCAATTAAAATAATTGTATGGGAGAACTGGATTATATATTCTTTAGAATATGAATAAAGCAGTTAGATGTCTTGTCATTCTTCTTTTGATCATCATTGCTCCTACCCACTCCACCCCCACCAGTCAGTTCTTTAAAGAAGAAAATAATATTTGTTTAAGTCAAAGCAACAGCTAGAATAATGACAACTGGGTTCTGTATCTACTGCTGTTTTTTTTTTGTTTTTTTTTATCTGGCAGTAACAGTTTAACCCTTTAGCATTAAGATTACTCTGTCAAATAAATGCTTATTTATTTACATTGTTTTGAATTAATCATGCATTATCTCATAGCCTCAAGATTTCAATGATGTGATTGTATGTTCTTTAAATGACATGGTAGAGTAGGTGTGAGAAGCCAGATCTGGCTAGTTTGAACATAAAATAGATAGCCTATTTGGGCTAGATATGGCTGGTTTAAATGCTGAAGGATTAATGTAGAATATCTTGGAGATGTGTGTGTGAGTGTTGTCATCTTAATTTGTAGTTATTTTTACTTCTTATTTCTTTTGGATCTCATAGAATAACTCTTTTACTGGTTCCCATCATTAGCCTCTAGCCATGCTGGAGCATTGCCTTCTATGGTCAAAATGGTTGCATTGATTCTCAGTTTTTATTTTATACACTTCATGATGAGGTAAAAGTAAAGCAAAACTGGGCTGAATTTGAACTTGGAACATAAAAAGGTGTAACCAAGTAACACAAGGTATTTTATGTGAGGCTCTACTGGTTCTTTTGTAAGTATCGGTGATATAAAGGGCAAATTCAGATGGACAACTAACCAAGAAGTTAAGGTGGGATTTGTATCTTGCCATCTATCTTCCATTGCCAGTCTTGTCTACCTGCACAATAGAAATAATTCCCTGCAGTAAACTTTAACTTCTTTGGATACAGTTTGGCAAGAGACAGAATCAACATGGATCACCCAAGCTCTGTTACTATATATGCTACATGAATACAAAGTGTTGTCATCATTACAGAGGTGGTGGTGGGTTGATTAATCTAGTCAAAATATATCTGTATATGAATGTATGTATGATCTCTACATCCTATTTTAAGTACTATATCCCTTTTATATTTTACAAATTAACATTTTTGCATGTGTGTGTAGATATACCTATTTCTACACACACACACACACACATATTGTATTTCAATTGTTGTATATGGATAACTAGTAGATAGTTTTTTTATTGTTTTACTTGTTTCCGTCATGTAACTGCAGCCTAGGGTTCATTCTTTGTAAGCCTAGTACTTATTCTATTGGTTTGTTTTGCCAGATGGCTAAATTATGGGGACATAAACACAACAACATCGGTTGTCAAGTGATGGTGGAGGTACACACAGACACACACACACATATATCCGAGTAGAAGTAGAGGTTCCCCAAAGTTCAATCCTCAGCCCCCTCCTATTCATTATAGTCCTCCAGGCAATAACAGAGGAATTGAAGACAGGCTGACCCTGGGAGCTCCTCTATGCTGATGACCTTGCTCTAATAGCTGAGTCACTGCCAGAACTGGAGACAAAGTTTAGTGTGTGGAAGCAAGGTCTAGAATCGAAGGGCTGGATCTTTTTTAAAACGGGGGCCACATTTTTCATTAACGAAACACTTTGAAACTTGGAACACTGGTAGAATGTGTCATATAAAACATCTTTTTCTCTTAGTCTTCTTAAAAAAAAAAAGAAATCCATAAATTATTCCATGTTAAAGTTGTCGTATTTCTGTAATTTCAACCAATCACTGACGTCCATTCAGCCGATATACATTAAGCGCCGACTACATAAACAAACGATTCTGAAACAATTAACCCTAACCCTAACCCTAACTCTAACCCTAACCCTACGGTTAGGGTTAGGGTTAGGGTTAAAGCAAATTTAAAATGAAAAAAGCAAATAAAACGAAGAATCGTTTGTTTATGTAGTCAGCACTTAATGTATATCGGCTGAATGGACGTCAGTGATTGGTTGAAATTATCGAAATAAGACAATTTTTTACATGAAATAAATTCGAATACAAAAATATTTTTCTGTTCTATAACACAAAATAGATAAGTATACGAAGTTTGAAAGTCTTTCGGTACCAAAAACACTACGTAAAACATTAATGAAAAATGTGGCCCCCGTTTTAAAAAAGATCCGAAGGGCCTTAGTGTTAACCTAGCAAAAACCAAAGTCTTAGTAAGTAGGCAAGCTGTCAAATCACAACCCCCTTCAGGTAGATGGCCCTGCTCTATCTGTAGAAAGGTGTGGGTAGAAACTCCATATGATGTACCCAGTGTAAGCTATGGACACATAAAAGGTGCAGCAATATCAAAGGAAGATTAACCAGGAAAATAGTTTTTGTGTGTGGCAGATACACTGGAGCAATAAACACTGAAGATGTACAGAAAACAGATTCCATCACATGCCAGGGGGAGAAACTAGAAGTAGTTAATAGTTTCTGCTTCCTAGGTGACTAAGTCTGTAGTGGGGGTAGCTGCTCTGAGAGTGTAGCAACTAGAGTAAGAATAGCCTGGGCAAAGTTCAGGAAGATCCTACCTCTCCTGGCACCTAAGGGCCTCACGCTCAGGGTGAAAGGTAGACTATGATGCATGTGTGTGAACTGCCATGCTACACGGCAGTGAAATATAGACCATGACTGCTGAGGATATGCATAGCCTTGAAAGAAATGAAGCTAGTATGATCCGCTGGATGAGTAATGTCAGTGTGCATACATGACAGAGTGTAAGTGCCCTGAGAGAAAAGTTGGGCATAAGAAGCATCAAATGTAATGTGCAAGAGGGGCGACTGTGCTGGTATGGTCATGTGTTGTGTGTGAATGAAGACAGCTGTGTGAAGAAGTGCCACTCCCTAACTGTAGAAGGAACCTGTGGAAGAGGTAGACCCAGGAAGACATGGGATGAGATGGTGAAGCATGATCTTCAAATTTGGGTCTCACAGTGGCAATGACAGGAGACCAGGACCTTTGGAGATATGCTGTGATTTAGAAGACCTGACAACTAAAGTGAGATCACAGCCACACATGTCCGGCCCTGTTAAGAATACTCCTGATGCATCATGCAATATGATATGCTTGAGAAGACCTGTTGAGTCAAGTAAAACCAATATCGTAGACGTGGTCAGTGCCCATTGACTGGCTCCCGTGCCGGTGGCATGCAAAAAGCACCATCTGAATGTGGTCGATGCCAGATTTGCCTGACTGGTTCCCATGCCGGTGGCACATAAAAGGCACCAACCGATTGTGACTGATGCCAGTACCCTCTCACTGGCTCTTGTATATATATATATATAGATATATATATGTATATATATAGATATATATATATGTATATATATATTTATATTTATATAAGGGCATTACTATACAATAATGCCTCACGCTATGAGGGACTCTAAGGTCAGACTACCATAAAAAGCACATTTTTACCGAACGCGAGGAAATGCAACTCTCAAAGCCAACCCCTTTAAAACATACTAAATTATAGATCATGATTTCGTAGTTATTGTAGTATTATACAACCTCTACTCGTCAGTATAATATGGTCATACTACCATAAGAAGTAAGATATATATATATGTATATATATAGATATACATGTATATATATAGATATACATGTATATATATAGATATATAAATGTATATACAATTAAACCTTGGGAGAGGCATTATGCCGGTAATAAACACACGCACTGGTTCAGTCCTTTATTAATTTATATAGTTTTTTGTTAAATTATTTCATTGCACTCTTGCAATCTCTTCAGTAACTTGTCTCTCCACTTCCATTTATTTTGAATATATGATCTGGCGTTGTTTTGGCGTTGTTTCGAAACTGTTTGGTATGAGCATGTGAGTGTGTGCAAGCTCGTATGTGTGCAAGCTCGTATGTGTGCACGCTCATATGTATTTCTTTCAACACACGTATCCACATCAAGAATCTTGCACACGAAATACACATACGAAATAAATGTATATATATATAGATATATATATTTGTGTGTGTGTGTGTGTGTATATATATATATATATATATATATATATGTTTACGTAGATGGAACATAATTTGTAGAGGCGTAAGGAATATTAAGTAAAGAAATATTGCCTCATGGCTGGACATGTCATGGAAGATTGTATATTAAAATCTCAGTTTGTACAATGATGACACTTGTTTACAACAACCATATGCTTTCAAGACAAAGAGACATCAACTCACTTACACAAAAACACATGCACACACATATATATATATATGTGTGTGTGTGCACATAGTATGTAGATACATTTATAATCCAAGCTGTGTCTTCATGAAGCACATCTGCTTATTCCAGTTCTCCAATGTATATTTGTAGATCTATTTTATATGAGAGTTGGAAATACTGGAAAATACATTTTGCAGAGTGATTATATATCGAAACAAGACTAGAAAAGTTTTTTTTTTTATTCTCCATTATGTTTCATTATCTAATGGGTAATGAAACATATGCAATGGAGAATAAATAACACCAAATTTTTCCAGTCTTCTATTTTGGTATGCATATGGATACAAGTATATATGACAGGCTTTCAGTTATCATCCACCAAATTTACTCACAGGTCTTTGGACTTGTTGGGCTGCAGTAGAGGACACTTGCTCAAGGTGCAGAGGTGAAATGTCCTGAGCAGGTATTAGTATTGGTCCTTAATTGTTTCAATTTGTCTTAAATTCTCCCTCCAACATTTTGTATATTTTGTTTGAAAATTTGTTGTCATCTCCCATTAAAATACAATTCACTAAAAGCACAATTTGCAGCAGCAACTTAACCATGATGTATGTTGACTAACACAAAACATTTATTTGCTATTGAAAGTCTTTGGTTTCCACTTACTTTTCTTACCTTTAATGCTACTTGAATTTTCTGGTCTATATTTTGGCCCTTCCCTTCCATTAAATGAATATTTTTTTTTTCCAATTTATCATGAAAACAAATTCAAACTAATTCTCAATTCACATTTATTTCTAATTACAGACCCCATGCTAACAAACACATGTACACACACATACATATGTACATGCACATATATGAACAACAGTTTTTCTTTTAAGTCTACTAAAACACGTGTTCTAGTTTTTTTATCATTCTTATATCAAAGTCTGCTCTTATTTTCTTATGAGTTCCTTGCAGTTTGTTTTGGTATATTAAAGTTGCCAAATCCATCATCAGTTTTTCTAGACTTTCACAGTTACATCTTCAACAGAGTGGTGGGGTTGGTGTTGATGTTAGTTGCTGCTATATTATTGTAGGTAGAGGCACCATCTCAAAAATTCAAATTCTTGTAGCAGTGTCACCAACAAAACAACAATTCCGTTGTCACTTTGTACACATACCAATATCAACAACTCCATCCAGAAGAACAAAGAACATTGGTGATGGATTTGAGAACTTTTGTGTTCTAAACAAATTATGAAGTATTTAGATGAAAATATAAGCAGAATGTAATAAAGAATAAGGATAAAACCAGAATACATTTGCGTTTTTAATAGTGTATAAATATTATTTGATAATAGATGTCTTCCATGTTTCTCCTACATGCACAATTTTGTATCGCCTATTAGCAAATGATATGTGTAATGGTGAATAAATAATACCAAAATTTTTTTCCAATCTCCTGTTTCAGTATATATAGTGCATGCATAGCTATGTGGTTAAGAAGCTTGCTTCCTAGCCATGTGGTATTGGGTTCAGTCCCACTACATGTCACTTTGGGCCAGTGTCTTGTACTATAGCTCTGTGCCAATCAAATAATTGTAAATGGATTTGGTAAACAGAAACTGAAAGAAGCCAGTTCCGTCTATGTGTGTGTATATGTGTGTACTTTTGTATAGACATGTGATGATTGTAAATTATATCATCATAAAAGCAAGATTGTTTGTTTCCAGTTTTCTATGAAAAACATATCTAGCTATGGGGAAAATATTACTTTGTTTGGAAACAGGTGAAGTTTGGCATCAAGAAGGGTATCCAACTATGGAAAAGTGGACACTATATGTTGATGATAATGGTTGCTGTCCACATGATGGCAAATGCTATCAATAATTCAATAATCCAATAATGTTATGATGTATAATGGTTACATGTCTCTGAAAATTTGATAAAACATTTTGATGTAATTTACATTATATAACTAATAATCATTCTTTGTTAATGAAACATATGTCAGGTGGTGTAACTCATTATCTTATAAATAATCTCCCGTGTTTTGTTTTGTTTTCTACATGTACTCTGTTACATACTCAAATCCTGGATTGATACCAAATGATGCAAGACAATAACATGAACAGGAATACACATGAAGTTCTAATTATTGGTTAATTATTGTACAATCTAAAATTTTTAGTTGCTCTCTCTCTCTCTCTCTCTCTCTCTCTCTCTCTCTCTCATATGTATAAAATGTATAAAAAAATTTTAAGATATATATAAAACTAAATAGAGGTGTCCATTCTTAAGGAAACTTATCCTCTTCATCTTGTTCTTATTGCAGGACCATGGCTAAAAAAGATAGATCCAAAAGGTAAGAATATTACTCTAATTTTTTTTTAAAAATCATTTTATTCTCATTTTTAATGCAATGTTATAATTGGAATTCAATGTTTTCAAGGTGCTTGGCTTTCCTTACAGGCAAGATAAGAATGTTATCTGCTACTACCAATTTTTCCAAGAGCTCTTTAAGATGAAGAATAAAGTAACAGAGAAAAAAAGAACAAATAAAAATTTATGTAAAAGAAAAAAGAAGTAGCATATTGGTGGTGGCAACAGTGATGGAGGTGGCATTTCTTGCATTTGGCATTCTTTAATAAGATTTGCATAAATTAAAAACAAATAGTTTTGTCTCCCACCATCAGCTAGACTACTGCTGCTGCTACTACTACTGCTACTGTTATTACCAGCATAATCACTCAAAATTCTTACCCTCTCATCAATCATCATGATCATCACTTCTTCATCCTCATCATGAACATATTGTTATGGTATGTGCTCCAGATGACTGTGAGGTGCAGAGACCATTGTAGTAGTGATAGAAAAGGAAGAATGAGGAGACAGAATGTGTGACAGCTGGAGGTTGAATTGTGTTGGTGAGCCAGTGTAATGACTGAAACAAGTAAAAGATAAAAGACATGTATACACACTCAAACATATGCATATCTATGTATTTTTACATACATGCATACAATATATGCACTTTCCTGGGCAATTGAGAGCATCTATTTTCCATACATTCTTAGTGTTTATTACTTCTGTGCATCTGCCATGTAACAAAATCTGCTTTCTGTTAAAATGCCTATAATTTCACTGCACCTCTTACAGTTTGCCTTGGGTACATCATATGGAACTTATACCTACTTCTTTTTTTATTTTCTCCTACCCCCAACCCAGATGACAGGGTTTTCTTTGGAGCTAATTGTTACATCTCCACCCATATTTGCCATTATTTTTACCATCATCCACCCCACCCTTGTTTTAATCATCTGTTGCAACCTTAACCCCAACCTTCTCTTCCTGTCATTCAGTCCCTCCATCATTCTCCTTTCCTGTGTAATTCTACTGCTGTAAGTATTACATGTTACTACAAACTATTTCATATCACCATTTCTATATTGCCAGTCAACACTTCCTCTCCTCCAAGCAACGCCTAATTGACATCTGTCCATCTTTCTTATCATTCTGCCCAAATTTGACGTCATGCTACTTAGTTTGGTTTGAAATAAAGAACTTGATTAGCTTAATAATCCCAACTTAATCCCGGGCAAAGCCGGGCTATACTGCTAGTATATATATATATATATATATATAATATATATATATATATTTATATTTATATATTTATCTATATATATTTATATTTATATATTTATCTATATATATTTATATTTATATATTTATCTATATATATTTATATTTATATATTTATCTATATATATTTATATTTATATATTTATCTATATAAATTTATATATATATATTTATCTATATATATATATTTATATACTTATATTGTATTATATATATATATATATATATATATATATATATTATTTATATTATATATATATCATCATCATCATCATCATCATCATCATCGTTTAACGTCTGCTTTCCAGGCTAGCATGGGTTGGACGATTTGACTGAGGACTGGTGAAACCGGATGGCAACACCAGGCTCCAATCTAATTTGGCAGAGTTTCTACAGCTGGATGCCCTTCCTAACGCCAACCACTCAGAGAGTGTAGTGGGTGCTTTTACGTGTCACCCGCACGAAGGCCAGTCAGGCGATTATATTATATATATACACACACACACGTGTGTATGTGTGTGTATATACACACACACACACACACACACACACACACACACACACACACACGTGTGTATATGTATGCAGTTGCTTACAATAAGGTTGTTGAAGAATATTATGAAATCTATCAATTAAAACAGTTTAGATAGAGTAAGCACAATCCAAAAATATATATACAACACCAATTTATTATTTTTCATGTGGGTAATAATTTGATTACTAATGTGAATTACTTTTACATTACATTTACTTAACAGCCTTATTCTGAGATTAGAATAAGGCTAAGATATCTCCTATGTTGTCTGCAATACTTGCCAGAAAACAAATATATATCACTTTCTAGTGAGCCTAAATTAATGCACCATTCATGAAATATGTCAGAACTAACCTGCTACCTACACTAGTAACAGTTTCTCCTAGAAACACACACACTGTCATAAATTCCTGTTTACATGTCACATGTATTTTCCAGTTAGTTCAATCTTACCTATTTTGTAATCTCATTGCAATTTTACCATATCTATCTCAGACACAATAACTGAGGAGGTTTTTCTTCATTATACCTTGTTATTATTATCTTTTCTCATTATTTACTTTCTCTCTTTTAAAACAATTTCTTCTTTCATTTTATTCTTTATCTCTTGTCATTTTTTTTTTATCTTCTGTTTTCTTAAAAGGATAATTTCATGTTGAAAATTGAATATTATTTACTGTAGTGTATTAACTTTAAAAATATCTCTGATCAGATGTGAGATGAACATTTGAAAAAATAATAATAACAAAAGGGGTTATAAAACTACCCCGCTCCTTGTTATGAAATCTTGAGTGAAGTTGTAATTTGAATAATAATGATCTTTCATAAGGTTGGAATGTTGGTGCCTGTAGTTTATGTCAGAAAAGGGAGTGGAGTCAGGTTGTTACAGAGGAAGCAGTGGAAAACTTTAGAAGCTGGAATAGGAAAAGAAGAGACTTGTAATCTGCTGATTCCCATATCATTTGACACAAACTACTGTAAAGTGTGTTTATAGTTAGACTGTTACTTTGTTTACTTTTTGCTACATTGGTGCACCACATAACCCCCCTCTCCCTCTTGGCATGTCACTCAAAAATAGATTCATGATGACACCCTGGCTCACTGGTGCATATAAAGCAGAAGATCCCATTTACTGGTAACAGGCAGGGTACCATCTACTATCTCTTGCCAGTACCTTTTACTGTAACTTTCATAGCAGGATGGCTTTACACAGTGGCAGTATGGAAGAGATGACTGAATTGCCTCCCAATGGTATTTATCTTTAATTTATCATAATAATAGTAATCCTTTCTACTATAGGCCTTGTAGGCCTCAAATTTTGTGGGGCAGGGTTAGTCGATTTCATCAACCCCAGTGCTTAACTGGTATTTCTTTCATCGACTCTGAAAGAATAAAGGGCAAAATCGAACTCAGTAGAATTTGAACTCAGAATGTAAAGACAGATAAAATGCCTCTAAGCATTTTGTCCTGCATGCTAATGGTTCTGCCTGTTTTCTACCTATGATGATGATGATGGTCACTCCCATTCATTTTGATGTCGGAATGGTTGAAGAAAAGGATTAAAAAAAGGATTGAAAATAAAAGAAGCTGCATCTATTTGCAGTGGATGCGTGATTGTAATAATGATAATGATAGTTTCAAATTCTGGTACTAACCTAGCAGTTTCGGGGGAGCATCTAAGTTGACTACATCAATCTCAGTGCTCAACTGGTACTTATTTTATTGACCCCAGAAGGATGAAAGGTAAAGTTGACCTGGGGGGGAATTTGAACTCAGGATGTAAAGATGGATGGATGGCTGCGAAGCATTTTGCCTGGCATGCTAATGATTCTGCCAGTTTGTTGCATTAATAATAAGTTCTTTGAATATCATTTAAGAGTTTTCTTAATGTCTTTAAAAACTTTTCTATACTGCTATTTATTGCTGTAGTTTTGTTTTTTTGATCATGGCTTACATGGGTCTATGTAACAACAACAAAACAAAGTAGACATAGTCCCTGAATGTGCTAGACACAGCAGCCAAATTTCTTTGCTGTCTTTAGAAGAAAAAAGCACATTAGATGATGTAGTTCTTGATAAACTAGGCTTGAGAAATGTTGGGATGGTCATAACTGGAATGTCTATTATCTGTTTCACTGGAATTAACTTGGGACTAAACAACAGTAAGCACAACAATGTTATGTTGTGATTGTTGAACTAAGTCTGTAGTATTTTCTGGCAAGTATTGCAGACAGCATAGGAGATATTTTAGCCTTATTCTGATCTCAGAATAAGGCTGTTAAGTAATACATTCACATGAGTAATCAAAACTTAGCTAAAATCAACCACACATACAACACCAGATAATGACTAACATGGTGTATTTTTGGGAGGCAGGTAGTTGACTGATTAAAATATATATATAGTATTGTTTAGGACATTTGACTATTATTTCTAACAGGTTAGATCAGAGTTTTTCAGCCATTTTTCACCTATGGACCCCTTGATTCCTATTTTATTTGGATGTACCCTCCTAGCCATTAAAGTTTTTATGATTAAATATTATTAGGAATTGTATAAACAAAATTGTTAAAATATTTTGTGTATTGTAGGAATATAATCAATTTATTACAGACAAATTTTAACAAAATCTTATATGGATTCCAGTTGAGAACCACTGGGTTAGTGATCACCTAAAGATTCTGTAGTTTCTATATTCTGATAGAAATTATTTTATTTTTGTTATATTTTAAAACAGGTTTTGTTTTTAATCTTTTTAATACCAAATCTACTTCTGGTACCATGACATAAAACTGCCTTCGTATTGTTTATTATGTTTAAAACAACAACTTAGAATGGAAAAGTTAATTGTTTGAGTAAAACCCTTCAATTTGTTGGTTATTTAAAACTGATTAAAACACAATCATTGGAAATATTGTAATGGAACAGTTAATAATATACCTTAGGTACTATCGCACTACCAATATCCCAACCATACTATTTTCTAATAATATACTGTAGGTGCTACAGCAGTATTGTCTAAAATGTAGCAGTGCATGAAGAAAGCAATTCATATAGCAGTAGTTTAATGGCAGTATTTCTGTGAATATTTCTGAAGTAGATAAAAGAAGGTTAAATTTGAGAGAAACTTCACTGTTATTTCTAGCAAGTTGTCTGACTATCGAGAGGCTTGTGATTGAAATTATCTGTAGCTCTTCATGTGCACCAGAGCTTCTTCACTTTAAGGTGAGGAGGGGTGTTCATGAATAGGTAAACTGAGGTTATATATATCTACAGACTTAGATACATAGTGCAACAGCTTAGATTTCAAAGGCCCACAACTCTTCAATATCCTCTCCAAAAAACTTGAGAGACCTACATGGGGCAGATGAAAGCGTCTTTAAAACAAAACTGGATCTATCTCAGACGCAGTAACTGAGGAGGTTTTTCTTCATTATACCTTGTTATTATTCTTTTCTCATTATTTACTTTCTCTCTTTTAAAGCAATTTCTCCTTTCATTTTATTCTTTATCTCTTGTCATTTTTTTTTTTTCTTCTGTTTTCTTAAAAGGATAATTTCATGTTAAAAATTGAATATTATTTACTGTAGTGTATTAACTTAAAAAATATCTCTGATCAAGAGTTCCAAATGGACCTACCTTGCGGCAAGAAATGCAGATGAGGGCAGCAATATCAAACTTCCTCATTCAGCAA